>NW_027325698.1:0-212347 GCF_048418805.1 Vulpes vulpes | reverse complement strand
AAAAAAATACTACTATAAAAATTAAAATTTAAAAAAATACTACTCCTTAAGTATTAATAGATTATATATTTTAATATATCAATCTTATTGAGCTATATTATTAATCTTATAGTGCATTAAAATTTCATGGTCATCCTTCAGAAGTACAGTAGATATTTCATTTATTTTGCTCACTTTATAATGTTTCAGTAAAAACATTTTACTCTACCTAATAATTTTCTGTATTCAACTATCACTACAATGAACTCTGAGAGATTTAAAGATGAATCATATTTCCTGGTTAAGGTAAGATTAACTTGATATAGCATCCCATTGCATTTGTCTATATGCTTGCCTCATCTCTTAAATTTTGGTGCTCTTTCTTTGTCACTGGAATCATTCTATGATATAAATTACTTCACACTAAAGATTTTTTCCCCATTTTTTGGGGGGATTTTTGGCAGGACTGGATGCCAACACCACTATTTTTTCTATATTGATAATGTCCCCGATTCCTCTATTCAATTTCTGGCAACCTTATGTCTCATTCATTACTACCTTTTCCCCTTTAATTGTTAACTAGAAAAACATTTGAAGGCTTGTAGTATGATCAACATTCTATCTAAAACTCTTTTTATAAAAAAAATAAAAATAAAAATATTATATTTATTTTTCTACCGGAATCAGCCATTTCTAGTCTCTTTTTTCTTTCTCTTAATAAAGTAGCATCCATCATGTATTTTCCTAGAAATTGTCAGTCCTACCTAATGTCTCTATCACTCTAAGTCACATATATACATGTATTTCATAACTTTTCCCATCAATAAATCTTGGTAATTTTGTCCTTAATAAATCTGGATCCCTTACCAACTCATATTTCACTTTATAGAGAGAGAGAGAAGCAGAGACCCAGACAGGGAGCCCGACTGGGACTCAATCCCGGGTCTCCAGGATCCTGCCCTGGGCTGAAGGTGGCGCTAAACTGCTGAGTCACCCGGGCTGCCCTACTATTGATTTCTAATTTTATTCCTTTGATTAGAAAAGTTCCTTGGCATGATTTTAAACTTCGTAAATTTGTTAAGACTTGTTCTGTAATATAATATGTGATCTGTCCTGCAGAAAGCTCCTTGTGCACTTGGTACAAATGTTAATCCCGCTGTTCTGTGTATGTCTTATATTGCTAAAGTCCTGTGTTTCCATATTGAATTTCTGTCTGGATGTTCTAATCATTACTGAAAGTGAGGTATTGGAAGTTTTCTATTATTATGTTACTGTCTTTTCTACTTTTAGTTCTGTTAATGTTTGCTACATATATTTAGGTGCTATAATGTTGGGTACATATATATTTATAATCATTATCTCTTCTGGTGAATTGACACTTTTATTATTATATAATGTCTTTCTTTGCCTTCTGTGACTATTTTGACTTAAAGTCTTTTTGTCCTTATATCTAAGGACTAACACTATTGCTGATTTACTGATTTCTACCAGTCTTGTAGTTCTTTCATTCTTCTTTTCTTTTGCTATCTTCCTTCATGTTTTATTTATTTTACTGGCCTGCTTTGAATCTTTTCTTATTTTCATTTGTGAAGGTCCTATAAGTAATTCTTTTGTGGTTGTCATGGGACTTACATTAAAACAACAACCATAACAATAACTTGTAGTTATAACAATCTATTTTGAGCTGATAACAACTTAATCTCAGTTACATAGAAAAAGTAACTCTTTTTCTTCTCCCCACATACATTTATATTATTGCTGTCACAAATTACAACTTTTTATTGTATATCTATTAATATATTTTATAGCTATTTTTATACTTTATGTTTAACTTCTGCATCTCAGAATAAAAAATATTTTATTTACCATTGTTACAGTATTACACCATTATGTATTTGTCTATATATTTACCTTTACCAGTGAGTTTTATGCTTTCACATGTTTTCATGTTGCTGTTCATCATGTTTTCATTTCAATTTGAAAGATTCTTTAGCATTTCTTATAAGGCCGGTGTAAAGTTGATGAACTCTCTCAGGTTTGTTCATCTAAGGAAAGTTATCTCTCCTTGTTTTTTTAAAATATTTTATTTATTTTTTCATGAGAGACATACAGAGAAAGACAGAGACATGAGCAGAGGGAGAAGCAGGCTCCCTACAGGGAGCCTGATGCAGAACTCGATCCTAGGACCCTGGGACCACGACCTGAGCCAAAGGCAGATGCTCAACCACTGAGCCACTCAGGTCCCCCCTCCTTGATATTTAAAGAACATCTTGAAGTTTCAAGCATGCATAAAGATACTTAGATTTTCTATAGTAATTTAAGAGAACATTTATTCTTTGGTCACGAACATAGTATTATAATAACCTTTATTTCTTTCTTATTTTTCCAATTTTCCTTAATAATAATATAAAGTGGTATTCTATTTCAAATAAAAATCACTTATCTTTATATTAGATATCACTGTATCAGATTAAATAAATGACCAAACTCTGCTCTTCCAAATTTAGTTCTCTTTTTCTGACTTAACATTTGTCCAAGTCTTAATAGAGAACACAACTAAAGAATCCTATGGCATGTTTGGAGTAGCCTTTAGGATATGATATTCAGACAAAAGTACAGAACATACTTACACCAAAAAAAATTGTTGTTTATATGAAATTCAAATTAACTTTGTGTCCTTTATTTTATTGCTAAATATGGCAGATTTACTTCTGGAAAACTCTTGACACTTAGCTCACCCCTTGAGAATTAAGAGGAACAAGCACCAAAAACAACCCAGCTATTTCTTAGTGATACTGTGAGATACTCCCACTGGAACCAAATCTGAGGATAAAGTAAGATTTATAATAAGACAGGCACCATTGTAAATTTGCAATGTGCCAGACACAATACTTAGCTTTCAACATGAATTTCAGTACATAATCCTTCCAACCACTCTGTTTTAAAGGTAGGAAAATCATGATTTAGAGGGGCTAATTTGCCAAACCTACACTTCTAGGAAGTAAGGCAACCAGCATTCTAAACTAGATGACAATACCCAAAGCCGGAGGGCTTTTCCAGTGTTATACTGGAAGGATAAAAGTTAGATGTCCCTGAGAAAGGATATGTGTATAATTATAGCATTGTATATATAATACATATAATATATATAATATACTCAGGGCTAAAGGGAATATAACATTTATGATACTTTCTATCAATCTTCATGTAAATATCAGTGAATGAGCACCTCTGTGCCAGACAGGGTTCTATGTACAAAACACAAAATAGTAAGCAAGACTTACACAATCTCTACTCTCTCGGGTATACAACAAAATATGTAGTATTTTGAGAGACAAATCAGCAGCAATTGTGAATAAAAGATATAAATAATAAAAATTCCCTTTTAAGAGATAAACATGTTTATCATTTCTGAACTTGGAGCTATTCAGATGACAAGAAAATGTAAATCTGCACATTCTTGAAAAGCTATCAGAGAAATATTAACAAAATGAGTTTCTTGAATATGACTGTTCATGAATATAAAGGATGGGAAATTTCCCACTCTGCACATAACAGTAGTTTCATAATCTGTGGTGTCTTGATCTATGATCTGAAATGAACAACTAGTCAGGGTTTATGTACATATGTAGATAAATCACAACTTATTTAAATTAGATTGAGAGGCATGTTAGTAAATGAGACAATAGTACTTATCTTTATTGCTCAACTAATTCTCATATAGTGTAATTAATGATAAAAATGACATAAATATTTTGAATTTAATCAGTCCAGGTAATGTTCCTCTTTACACCTGTAAGTAGGACAATTATATCATCTATTGTCCAAAATAAGATACCCCTGAGAGTGAAAGGAAAAGCCATGAAATATTATGCCTGGACAGCAGGTAATACCAAGATTGGCACAAACGTGCCCTATTGGCAACCCATTCATCTCTATTTCTGAAATTTCAAAGGTTGCCTCAATGTGTTTCTGTAATCCATGCCAGTGACATTTCCCTGGGTGGGAAGACAAGAGGACATGGTATCTAGGGTCTTATATCAAGATTTGTCACGGCAGGTTTATGGTGCCATTGGCAGTGTTCAGAGCTAAAAATATAGCAAAAGTGAAAATCTTCCCTTGCAGTAATAAACATTTATCTTTCTCAGTGGAGACAGAAACAAAGTGCATTTGCTGGTTAAAATGATGAGATAAAGAAGGTGAAAAATAGTTGTTGCTGAATAGTTAATAATAAAATACGTAAGAGTTGTCATCTGTTATTACTGTTGATCTTATTCCTTTTATCTGCAAATTTATTTGTGAAGTGGCTTTAATGCCTGGAAATCTCTCAGTAGAAATGTTTCCATATTGCTCTGATAGCTGCTTATTACTAGGCTATTTCTTTCTCTTTGTCTTGTTTGAATTTCACGTTGTCAATTTCACTATATTTTCCTCATATTTATATGGAAATTGGTTGTGAGCGAGTAATTACTATTAATTAACATTAGGACCACATATCCTGACTGCCTCTTAAGTCGCATATTGGCTCACCGTCCTGAAGATAATGCATCAGGTTCAAATTCTACCTGTGGAGTTGCTTTTCATCTCCTTTAACAGGAATTCTATAGCAAATGATCATTTTTTCCTATATATAAACCTGCAGTCATGCACACATATTTAAGAGTTAACTTTAAATTTCAAAGAATTACCATATGCAAGATTGTTCCCAGGCTTATTTGCAATTACTATCGATCTTTTTAAGAAATAATGTTATGATGTATTTGATAAAATTTATGCCATTCTACCCAGCAACATAAATAAGCCCAAGAGAAGGAAAAATAGTCACCAGGTAAGTAAAGACACTTTTATCTCCTTTACTTTCTACTTATGAATAAACTTTTGCATTAGGGTATTGGGAGAATGGGATAAAGCAAAAAGCCATATAAAAAGAACATATTAAAGTTAAATTCACAGTTCACTAAATCAGTTGGAATTTAAGTCTTTATGTTTTGTTTTCTAAACATTCATTTCATAACCATTAGCTGTTTCTATATTTATAAACTGGGAAAAGCCAGTGGGCTTTCTACAAATTTCCCCCTCTGAGTAATAGCTAATGAGCAAAAAAATTCTTTTGAACATTCAGACACACATATTGGAGATCTGCAAAAATTCAAGAGGCATACTGATCAGATTGAAATTTGGAAAAAGACACATTTAGGAAAAACCAGCACATTTAAATATAATTTCTTTCTAAGACACTGAAAGTATTTAGGAACTTAGAAAAATCAATACACTTTACGGTATGTCTGCCATGTGCATAGACATTCTTACCGTTTTTATATCAACAGGAAAATAGGAATGAGGGATTAAGGAGAGATATGGGACAGTAAAATAAGGAAGAGAATAAAAATATTGTGCAGAGAACTAAGAACCATAGCCACAGCTACACAGCTTTGTATGATATGAACAATTCTAGCATTATATGTAAAAATAGCAAAATAATTCTGCATGCAAACTTATAGGATTTAATAATGTACATGTTTTCCACTAAAGCAAAATGTGTTTCTATTCTTGTATATGAGAATGATATTAATCTATTTAAATCCTAAAAAGTGAACTGGAAGTATTAAAATCACTGCATTTTAAAAGAGTTGTATTTTTTCTACGTGATGTCACAAGAATCATAGTTTTGAAAATCATTTCCTTGTGACCAACAACCACAGTGAGAGGAAGGAATGTGAAAATTACATGGTTAATTTAGTCACCAGCTGGAGAATAGCGTTCTGTAGACAGGGGACTTCCCAAGAGAAAGAGTGGGTTTAATTAAGGAGTCAATTTTAGAACCCCCAACCTCCCTTGGTGTATTTTCCTAAAACTGATGCACTTGAGATCTTATTTGCCATGGATCTACTTTCCCAACTCACGGTCAGCAATGGCCCATTTCTTTCTTACTCCTTTCTGGATATTTATACCTCTCATCCATCCAACTATATTGCATTCCCCAAAAGTCTAACACATCTCTTGGTCATCAAACACACAGAGAAACTGAAATGCCTGGTGAAGCAAAATCTCCTTTATTAATTTTTAAAAGATTTTATTTATTTTTGCATGAGAGACACAGAGAGAGAGGTAAATACATAGGCCACGGGAAAACAGGTTCCCTGTGGGGAGCCCAATGTGGGACTCAATCCCCAGACTCCAGGATCAGGCCCCCAGCCGAAGGCAGAGGCCCAACCACCGAGTCACCCAGGCATCCTGTAAAATCTCCTTTAATCAAAGCAATATAAAATTTCTTCCAGTCAACTTCGTTTACAGTAGTATTTCCAAAAATACTGCTTTTCATTTTTAATAAAAATCAAAATGGGGAGTACTTACTAATAATTATGATTACAACCCAAACATTTAGAATTTTCAGTCTTTTTATAAGAAATAAAAAGAATCTTTTAACATTTCAAAATATTTTTTTTTTTTTTGTTGCAGAGAAATTACCATAAGGTAATTGGTAAAATACTCTCAGCCATAAAAATCTATATTACATTAAAACAAAAGTCCATTAGGGAAGCAGAATGCAAGTATGACTTCAAGGGAACAAAGAACCAATGTAAATCTCCCAGCTTCTAAGGAAGAGCTTTCTGTGTATTTTTATTTATTTTCATTTTTTTCTATGTATTTGTAAAATGCGTGTTGGTGACCAACAATCATTATGATTCTAAGATTTCACTGGACACATTTGTAAAAAAGTTTTATCAAATGTATATCAAAAACTCAATATTTCCAATACAGTGTAAATAATATCTTTGCATTTTTTAAATATAATAGAAAATTTTAGGGACCAACTTAAAAGTGTGCAAAGGAATACATACATTTTCAAAATTCAATTAGGCAATGTCCAAGCAAAAATAGAGTGAGGACCACTACCAGAAGCAATGCCTTCCAGAGGTAATATCATAGTAAGTCTCCAAATAATGTAAATCTTCAAAGTGGATTTGGGACTGCACTTTGAGTTTCCCTTTATCAATTAGCATAATGAGATAATTGCCAGCTTTTCCAGGTGTTCTGTTTTCCAAAGGTGGAGAAAATTCGGAAGGCACATACAAAAGCCCAAGCCCACAACTCAGAGATAAGCCGGAACTTTCACCTCTACTTCTTATATGTGAAATTTGTCAAATATTGTAATTAATGTGTTTTCCACCTGAGTAAATTCAAGACATTCAATTTACACATCAAAGATCAATCTATTCAGCAACCCGATACTTTAACCTTTAGCTATGAACACAAGAAACATGGAGAGGGTATTTACTTTGATGATCCAAAGAAATGACAATACAAAAAATATTTAGTTTTCTCAAAAGATTTCTCCGAACTTAAGATAATCTTTAACAACTCCTAAAATCATCAGAATTGGACAATAGCTCTGCATCATCTGAGGAACATAAAAATAAATTATTTGAAAATGTGATATTTGGCATAATTCAATTCATAACATAATTTTTTGTTTGTAGTGTGTGATGATTCCATTAAAATCTATTAAATATTTCATGAGCTAGCATTATAATATCCGACTCAATTGTCTTTACACACCTAATGTTTTCATCCACCAATCCACTCTTTTCTTAGTAAAGGAAATCACAAACAGGATTACTTCACTCCCCTACTGAAAATACTTAATAGCTTCTAATAAATCCAAGACCTTTACTGTCACCTCAAGAACCTGCGTCATCTGGTGATCCATCTCTTCAATTTCTGTTGTGATCCCTCTCACCATGTTCCAGTCAGTCTGGTTTTTCTTTCAGCTCAAATAACTAATAGCCTAGAGTCATGAACACCTTCTGGTACACTAAATGTCCTTCCCTATCACTACCACCACCTTTACTCCTCTACTTGCTAGCTCCTATCGAATCTTTGAATAATAATCTTTCAATCATCACTTCCTGAGAAAGTATCTCTGATGATTCCTTTTCATAACACCCTATTATTTTTGTTATCACCCTTAACACAATTTATGCACATATTCAATCGCATATTTTTCATAAAGATTTTATTTATTTATTTGAGAGAGAGATAGCTAGAGAGAGCATAAGCGGGAGGCAGGGACAAGGAGAAGCAGGTTCACCTCTGAACAAGGAGCCCGACATGGGGCTCTATCCCAGGACCCCAGGATCACGACCTGAGCTGAATGCTTAACCAACGGAGACACCCAGGCACCCCTCAATTGCATATTTGAATTTATCTGCATTTCATGAATGGCCTAGGATCAATCTGCTTGATATTTCATATCCCCAGCATCTCAACACAGTATCTGACATGTGGTAAGTGAAGCACTACGTGAATTACCCAGCTCCATGGGAATGGGAAATAGCAACTACCTAGATTAAATATATTTGCATCTATATCATCCTTATGCAATTTGTGATTATCAGACAACTAACTAAAAGACTGAACACAAAAATGCAGTGAATGAAATATACATAAAGTAACCTTTGACCTGAGAGTTTTTTCTGTATATAATCTGAAAATCATTTAACAACACTTAGAGATCAGAGGTTCATTGGACATATTTAGATAATTACCAAAGGAATTTTCAGCAGCCCTCAATAACACCCAAACTAACTAAGCTATGTTGGAAGCACATTTATATCTAAAACATATATATGTATCATAGATTGCCACCCATGTTCAGAGTCAGATTTGTTTTCTGATTGGTCTTCCTTTCTTCTCTTCAATTCACCAATTCACCCAACATGCTATTGCAGGATTAGTTGTCTTCAAATACTTTCTGAAAAGGTATTATTATTCCCCTAATCACATTTTTTTCTATTTGTTTTATTTCCTATGGCACCAAATTCTAAACCTCAGCTAGTCTAGTAGTAATTACACTGATCATTTTGGGGACTCCCATTTACCATATTTAATTAAAGCAAAACTTGGTATCAAAAAAACACACACACACACACACCACTTTAATCTTGATACATACAGCAGTGTTAGCTGTCATAAAATGTGGAATTTAGCAAAAGTTACCTTACTGAGAAAGTATTCTACAACTAAAATTTAAGAAGATGACCATCGATAAAGCAAAGTGCTTATTATAATAGTTCTTATTTTTTTCAAAGATTCTCCAAGTAAGGATACAAATAGTATGGTTTTGAAATCAATATACCTATTGTGCATAAGAATTTACTTTCATCCATGATTAAAGAAGAAAGGTAGTAATGCTTTTCTTAGAAAAAAATCTGCTTGCTATTCAAGAGAGGCATAGCACAAGAGATGGTTATTCCCAAGATATCTCCTAAAGTTATCAAAAAACAGAGATAAAATTATTTGAAGTGTAAAATGTCATTATTTAGACTTGCCCTATAACTTTCTTCTCTCTA
Source organism: Vulpes vulpes (assembly GCF_048418805.1). NCBI lineage: Eukaryota > Metazoa > Chordata > Mammalia > Carnivora > Canidae > Vulpes > Vulpes vulpes. Next base: position 203,015 of record NW_027325698.1, on the reverse strand, counting down.
TTCATCTGCTCACCATCAGGTCAAAAAGCAGTTTTTTAAATTTTTTTTTTAATTTATGTATGGTAGTCACAGAGAGAGAGAGAGAGAGGCAGAGACACAAGCAGAGGGAGAAACAGGCTCCATGCACCGGGAGCCCGATGTGGGATTCGATCCCAGGTCTCCAGGATCACGCCCTGGGCCAAAGGCAGGTGCTAAACCACTGCGCCACCCAGGGATCCCCAAAAAGCAGTTTTTAAAGTACTTTTCTAAGCTAGAGAATTCACATAAAAGTAATCATGATGGCACAGATATACTTTGTTTATTAAAAATACATTCTAATAAAATTAAATTTTTCATGTTTATTGAGATTATCCCTTTTATAAGACGCTAACTTTTACTTTTTGAACAAGGCATTAGTATTCTTCTCTAATTTGTATTAAAATGATAATGTAAGCTTAATGTAAAATTTCTTATAAATGTATCTTTTTTTAATGATGGAATATGCTGATTTTGTTTAAAACCTATTAATATTTAATATTAATTCAGTTAATAAATAGATTCTAAGCAGTTTTCTGAAAAACAGTAGTGATTCTGGTATTCTTATTTGCATGAAATTAATGCCAAAATTGCACTAGGGTTTATTTTGCATCGGGGCTAAAGTCACTGGCTAGACTGCACTTCACGATCAGAACCCCTTTGCTGCAGGGCCCTATGGCTCTCATCCCCACTGTTCTGTTTCTTCACCATCTCATGGACTGTTCTTTCTGGAGTTCCCTGTCGAATAATGCCTTCTCCTTTTTCTTCCCATTCCCTACCTAACTCCTCTAGTTGTACTTGATCTCCTTCTTCTAGGGACTTCAGAACGAAGTTGAAACCCATTATTCAGTATGTAGGAAGAGCGCTTCCTGAGGGCAGAGGGTTTGGTCACCTCTGTCACTGCTGTGCCTCCAGAGTCTTGACCACTTTCTGACACATTAAACGCACTCAGTAAATATTTGTTGAGCAAATAAACGGAACTGACAATACATTAGCTTGCTCATGTCCTAAGTAGTTCAAGCTTGTTTTGTTAACCTCTCCAAATATATCACAACTTCCTCCTAAAGACACGCTAACATTGAACACGTTTGGATCTGCAAGTCTGGCCCTTTCTCCTCAAAGCTCTCATCCTACAAGTGAACGACAACCTCCAGATGAATGGACTACTCTGTGTTAAGGTGCCCTGTGGACCAGTTAGGCTTAATATAAGTGCAAATAAATTTAGAGAACAGCACTGTGTTTATGCTTACTAGTCTCTAAAGTACTATAATAAATATTAGTGATAGTTGTGTTCATAGGAGTAAAGATACACACTAGAAATAAATCTCAAGGAATGTCTTTTGCCTACACACCTTTATGATTAATGTCAAAAGTGGTCACATAATATTTAACTGAAACATGATTGTGACAAAGCATTTGACTTTGGCATGTACGTATAACTTCTGAAGGGCCAACTTCCAATCTCTGTTTCCATAAATGTTTTCTTAGGACCAGTAACTGTGACTTTGGGCTCTGACATAAAGCCCTTCCTTTCCGCACTGCGCAGGATGGCTGCGGAGGGGAATGCAGATTACCAGCCTGTTCTCTCCCCTTTCAAGCTCAGAGGCCTTTAATTACCGGCTTACTCTAATTATTTCATCTCATCACATTATCCTGATAATTTCTTGCTCCTAAATCCCTGCATCTTTCTACTGACGGCTTTTTCTTCTCAGGGCACAATTTTATATTTTCAAAATACAGAATTAGATGTGTCTTTTTTAAATTGTACCTCCCTGTAGAAAAAGGAGAAAAAAATAAACTTCAAAGTGATTTCCTACATGTACAAAATTATAAAGTGATTTTTCTCTCAAATTCATACAAAAAAAGATTTCTACCCCCAAGACTATAGCATTTCCTTTCTGATCTCTGAAGCTCAAGCTACAAAAAAACAAACAAAAGAAACAAACAAACAAAAAACAAAGAAAACATTGAAGAGAATTGAATTAAGTAGTGAAGGGTACTATTGAGCTAGCCCAATCCCTTCAACAGCTTTTTTTTTTTTTTAATTTTTTCCCCAGCTTTGTTACAAAAGCCAAGAAAAGAAAATTGAAGCCAGAGACCCATACACTATTCTGCTATACAACTTTATCGTTACATTATATTCTTACTTTGAACTGTTAGGCAATATTATACCAAGAACACTTGACGGGATGAGCACTGGGTGTTTTTCTGTATGTTGGTAAATTGAACACCAATAAAAATTAATTAAAAAAAAAAAAAAGAACTGATTTGACTGAATCAACTTTCTAAAATTCTAAAGATAATAATATAAATTTGCATATAGTGTGATCATATAATATCCTGTTTCCATTTGGGGAAGTAAATTGTATGTATGATTTCCTTTAAAGATTTGAAATACTATCATTCTGTATCTACAAAATGTGAAAACTAATTTTGCCAATTCTTGCTTCAAAATTCTCATTGTTCATTGTTTATTTAAAAGATAGCTCTAAATATAGAGAATTTTTAGGGAACCACAATTAATCAGGGTGATACTTCACACAAATATTTACTATCTCTCTTTCTGTCTCATCAAAGCCAGAGTGCATCAGGTTTGAAATGGCAGTTGTCCAGAGGGATTTGCTCCCAATTATTTTGATCTCGTGTTCTTTGTCTATGTGATGACAAAGCAATAGCATGTTTTTCATCAAAGGCAGGAGATACATTATTTTTTCTTTGATCTATAAAAGGAAATTCTTGAGTAAAAGGTGAGAGGATAGGCCCTAAGACTTTCAAATGCTCTAATCTGAAAATAAATAAACTGCTTTTAGGTGAAAAGTTAGAAAATCTTAGAAACACAATTCCAAAATGAATAGCCCCTGATTTTCTATTAATCTTTAAGTCTTTAAATCAAAATGACTCCTTCCTTTTTAGACTTCTGTGTATCCCTGAGCCCCAAACTGGAGATACTTTACTCACTTGGAAGCCTTCTACAATATTTTAAGCTTAAAAATAAATAAGATCTTTGAAACTTGTTATTATATCTTTAAACACTGATATTGTCAATGCTGTTTCTCTGCATCTTTTCTGTATATTTGAACCCTTGATGGAACTGGCAGGGTCTGTTACATTGTCTCACATTTTCCATGACCCCTGAGTTCTCAACTTTATACTCATTTCTTTAGTCAGCTTACTGAAAACCATATTACATTTTGCCTTGTAGCCAATTAACTTTTTTTTCAGCAGGTGTATTTGTGATTGTGTGCAGTGTATTTGTGTATGTTTTCCTCTTTGGAAACATTTACGTATTAGCAAGAATTAATCTATTGAATGTTTTCTCCATATCTCAATCATACCTCTTAACATAAAATAAAAATGGAAAAAATACATCAACAGAAGATAGAAAAGTAAAAAATAAACACATTAAAAAGTGCTGACGCCTGTCTCCGGAAGCCGCGTGCTCACCTTCTCTTTCGTAAGTATGGTCTTCCCTTTCCCTGCCCTTTTAGGCTTGTTCCCTGCATTCCTGAGGTGGTGGTGGTTGGTGATATTCCCATTCCCTATTCCTTTTCACGGTCTCTCACCCCCTCAAACTCTCACCCGCCTGGGGTTCTCCTTTGCAGATCTGTGCAGGGTTCTTTTTGGAATGTTTGGAATAATGATGGCACCCGAGTGGGAAGCCTTGCAGGTCTTCTGCGGCCTTTGGGCTCACACAAAACTGGTCCTTCCAACCTCCCATGCCTCGGTGTCTAGGGCAAAGAAAGTTGGGCTAAACATGGTAATAGGCCCAAGGTTGAGCTCCACGTGGACAAACCCTAAGTGTTTCTCGGTCTATAGTCTGGAGTGGTGGTTGAGCACTGGGTCTTCTGTGGTAACCTGTTAAATGGATCTTCCTTGACTTCTGACCCTTCCATCTCCCTTACTCCTAGGAGGCAAGGCAGCTTCTAGTCCTTGCGCGCTGCAAGGCCTCCACCTGGTAAGAGGTCCAGCTGGTGAATCCTGGATACTTGGCCTGTGCCATTCAAACTATGGGGGCACTTTCTGTTCTAGGAAGGAAAGTGCCGCCATTTTTTGAGTGTCCCCGGCTGAGAAGGTCTGCGTGAAACCATGGGAGTGGGTTCTTCCCTTCTCCCTGAGCCCTGTCCTCGGTTCTTCGGTTCTTCTGTGCCCTTTCCAAACCACCTCTGGGCAAAGCTCCCCCGTGGTACTCAAATGTGGAAGCACTCTTCAGGTTAACTTGGTGAAAAGTGCTACAATATTTGGGTGTTGCTGGTGGGCACTGTCCAAGGAACCCAGATCCTGCTCTGGTCAGGATGTTCTTCGGGCTTTTCTTGTGTCCACGTCTGAGACCTTTATCCGTGGGGGAAATGGAGCCTCGGGACTCCAGAAATGTCTGGACCTTGCCAATGGGCAGTGGAAAATCCATACCACCTGTGATGTCGTGGCCACTCCTGTTAACTTGTGTTTAGAGGCGTTGTAGTGCCGGGTCCCCGTTTCTCCAGGAGCAGATTCAGCTCAGATTGGGATACACAAAATGAGGGCACTTCCCGATCTGTCTGGAGAGTACCCCCAGTTTGTGTGTCCTTGTCTGAGGAAAGCATCCTTGTCCCACGGACCGACGGGAAAGCGGCTTCTCCAGCCCAGCTGCAGACTGTCTGCCCCTACTGCCTACGTCCTCCGGTCCTGTCTGTTTCTCCTGCCTAAAGGACATCTGGACACTTCGACTTTTCCCATGAAACTGATCATTAAATCTTTTAAAACTGTTAGGAAACAAGGAAACAAGGCCTTCCCTTTAGACTTTTCACTGATTCCAATTACCTTTAAGTTTGCCCAGATTTGTGGGTGGCTTCATCCCCTTGACTAAACATTTAGTTCTTTGTTAGGTTTACATCACAAGCCCTGAAATCCAGTCCAATAAAATACGAACCAGCTGTGAAAAAAAAAAAAAAAAAAAAAAAAAAAAAAAGGGATCCCTGGGTGGCGCAGCGGTTTGGCGCCTGCCTTTGGCCCAGGGCGCGATCCTGGAGACCCGGGATCGAATCCCACGTCCGGCTCCCGGTGCATGGAGCCTGCTTCTCCCTCTGCCTGTGTCTCTGCCTCTCTCTCTCTCACTGTGTGCCTATCATAAATAAAAAAAAAATTTTAAAAAAAAATAAATAAATAAATAAAAAATAAAAAGTGCTGAATAGGGCAGCCCCGGTGGCACAGCAGTTTAGCACCTGCCTTCAGCCCAGGGCGTGATCCTGGAGACCCGGGATCAAGTCCCACGTCGGGCTCCCTGCATGGAGCCTGCTTCTCCCTCTGCCTGTGTCTCTGCCTCTCTCTCTCTCTTTCTCTCTCTCTCTCTTTCTCTCTCTCTCTGTCTCTCTCTCTCTCTCTCTCTCTGTGTCTCTCTATGAATAAATAAATAAAAAATCTTTTAAAAAAGTGCTGAATATTACTGGTCAGTAGGGAAATACAAATGAAAGCCGTTATGAAATATCCCTTCGTAACCTCTAGAAACAAAATTTTAAAAACTGACAACACAAAGTATTAGTAAGGATATGAAGCAACTGGAACTCTTCGTACATTTCAATAATTCCATTTACAAGTATAAATCTTCCCAAACAACTGGGAGCATATGTCCACAAAAAATCATGTACATATGTTCATAGCAAATTTCTTTATAATAATCCAAATGTTCATCATGAGGAGTGTAAAAATCACTAACGTGATACATAACAAAATAAGACCAAAAATAGACTCTATGTCCAAAGGCTTACGAGGGGTAATACCTGGAAAAGAAAAACATGGGAAGCAGAATGAACAAAGAGAGTTAGCAGACCAGGATCATATCTGACAGTTTCTTCCAGGCCAATGGGGAGTTCTGGAGCAGATTGGCAACTAGTGCAATCTACTTGGGTAGAAGTGGCCAGGCCCTTGTGCCACCAGCTTGTTCAGTAATTGTTTTAGGGTTACTCTAAGGAGAGCATGTCTTTAAGTTATGGCCATCAGACTTGGTCATTGACTGAAGATCACCAAAAATAGTGTGGCCTTGGCTCAAAAGCTGAGGCAGACCATGCAGAAGCTCACAACCAGAGGCTGTCACCGAACCACATTTCTGGCAGCTGGTGAAAAGACCTTTCTGAAGGGGTATTTAAGCGGTACATCTCCATGATGTTCACCGTGTAAGGCTTAAATTATGGAAGTTTCAAAACTAGCCTAAGGTCTGAGATGTCGTGATGGTGATTATCTTTAGGGAACAGAAAGACATTAGTGGTTAAGAAGGGTCAGAAGAGTGGTTTCTGTGGTGCCAGTAAGGTCCTATTTCCTAACCTAAGTGCAGGTTCTGTAGGTGTGTTTATTTTATGATAGTTCATCAGGCTACACCCTTACTACATGTGCACTTTTTTGTATATGTTTATTTAATTTAAAGAAGAGCAATTTCAGTAATTTCAGTAACAAGAATGTAAACCAGATGATCTTTAAAGAATGAGTGAATGATGGAAAAATGTAGACAATACACACACAAACACACACTCTCATATTATTTTTTTTTAAAGCATAACATCTAGAAAAGAGCTTCTGTTGTTCTGTATTGATATGCGAGATACTCATGAAAGTATAATTGATTACAATATCTCAATACTTATTAAGGTGTCAGATTAAAGTCTAATGAGCTAAATTTAATATAATATCTAATAAAATTTGTGATTTAATGGACTTTGAAACACAGGAATAACCTTAAATCTAATTTAAATGTTTACAATATGATCATCTTTCCTGAAGCAAATTTCATTTTTCTTCCATGAATTTCTATTTTTAAAGCTAATATAAATACCATGTTACTAATTAAATGGTACTATACAGTCATTGTTTGTGGAATTGAATTAAATCTATCACAAGTTAACTGACACCAAAAATTTTATTTATATTATTTCTCCTGTCTCTAAGTATCATACAATGCAAAAGCTAATGCTTGTCTAGTTTCCAACACACATATAAGATATAGGTAAATGCGTCTTATAATAAAACCATAATATGTTAGGACACTATTCTAGATCCTAGATATAAGAAAATGACTAAAACAAAGTCTTACCATAAGGAACTAAAACTGTAGCATAGAGAAATACTTTTTTGTAATTAACCATAATACAATGTAATGGATGCTATACAAGTATGTAAAAGAATAAAGATTTGGAAGCACAGAGAACAAAGACATTACATTTCTTTCTTTCATGGACTGTCCTACTAAAAACCCCAGAGAAGTCTTCTTTCAAGTGTGAGTAAAAGTTTGCCAAGCAGATAGGCAGAAGGTCGACTTTTCAGGCAGGAAATCATAATTAAAGGTAGAGACAGTGAAGATGAAATCTTGTGGTATCTTCAGGATTGTTGAAGACTATGAGGTAACTGTAAGTATAAATGTAGCCCAGGTGGTGATGGGTAAAGAGGGGTACAGAAAGGACTAGCTCCTAGCTGGTAAGTAGACTGGGAATATACAATGAAGCTGTAGGATAGATGAAGTCTAGAACAGTAATTTGAAATCAGGGTTTGAGGACAGAGGATGGGATTGTGAAGAAAGAACTTATAAAGGCAGAAAAGTCAGTGAAAGAACCCAGGAAGAGAAAAAGAAGTAGTAAGGTAGCAGGAGAACCAATGTTTAACCCAGTATGTTACCCCAAAAATCAACAGAAGAGGAGCCTTCGAGAAGAAGGTAACCAGCAGGGTCAAAAGTTTTCCTTAAGTCATGTGGTATCTCACATGTGAAAGGAACCTGGGGTTTGGCAGGGAGTAAGAGCTGTCAACAGACTGCGGAGGGGAAGTCAGAATGCAGGAGGCCTAGGGGTAGAAAGATGAGGAGTGGAGTAAGAACCTGGGCTGGAGTTTTCATAATTGTTGCTAAAGTTGTGCGTTTTGATAAAGGGAAAAAGCAGATGAATCATGAGTTTGAAAAGACAAAGAGGATAGAATCTTCTGCTTTTAAAAAATAGAAAAACACAAGAGGCTTCCAAGGATCAAATCTAACTTTCACTATTTGCAGATGACATAATATTCTATATAGAAAATATGAAAGACACCGCCTAAAAACTGGTAGAACTGATACATGAATTCAGTCAAGCCCCAGGATACAAAAATCAATCTACAGAAATCTGTTGCATTTCTATACAGTAATAACAAAGCAGCAGAAAGAGAAATCAAGTAATTGATCCCATTTACATTTGCACCAAAACTGTAAGATACCTAGGAATAAACCTAACCAAAGAGGGGAAAGATCCACTTTGAAAACTAACAAATACTGCTGAAAGATATTGAATAGGACACAAAGAAATGGCAAGACATTCCATGCTCAAGGATTCAAAGAATAAATATGTTAAAATATACTACCCAAAGCAATCTACTTATTTAATGCAGTCCCTACCAATATACCAACAGCATTTTTCAAAGACCTAGAACAAACAGTCCTAAAATTTTCATGGAACCATGATAGCCAAAGCAACCTTGAAAAAGAACAAAGTTGGAGGCATCATAATTCTGAACCTCAAGTTATACTGCAGAGCTATAGTAATCAAACAGTATGGTACTGGCACAAAAATAGACACATAGGTCAATAGAACAGAGTAGAAAACCCAGAAATGAACCCTCAACTATATGGTCAATTAACCTTCAACAAAGCCAGAAAGAATTACCAATGGGAAAAAGAATGTCTCTTCACCAGATGGTGTTGGGAAAACTGGACAGCAACATGCAAAAGAATGAAACTAGACCCCTATTTTAAGATCTACACAAAAATTAATCCAAAATGGATGAAAGATCTACATGTGAGGCCTAAAACCATAAAAATCCTAGAAGAGAACACAGGGAGTAACTTCTCTGACATCAACCAATATCAACTTCTTTCCAGAAATGTCTCCTGAGGCAAGAGAAGCAAAAGCAAAAATAAACTATTGGGACTACATCCAAATAAAAAACCTCTGCACGGTGAAGCAACCAATAGATGAGAGAGGATATTTGCAAATGACATATCTGATAAAGGGTTAGGATCCAAAATATATAAAGAACTTCTAAAACACAACACCCAAGAAACAAATAATATTTCTCCAGAGAAGATATACAGATTACCAACAGACACATAAAAAATGTTCAACATCACTGATCATCAGGGAAACATAAATCAAAATTACAATGAGATATCCCCTCACACCTGTCAGAATGGCTAAAGTCAACAACATGAGAAACAACAGCCATTGGAGATGATGTGGAGACTGGGGAATCTGTGATGCCTAAATGGGGTGTCCTGATCAGATGGGGACCCCCAAACTGAAGCAACAATTGTGTGGAAGCTGCAATTCTCTCTCAGAGGTAAGATAATTCACCTGAGGCAGAACAAAGGAGATAGAAGTTTACTGAGTATACCACAGGGAATCTGCAGGCAGGACAGCGGGGGTTGTCTGCTGTGGGGTAGTGAGCTGGGGCCATTATTAAGTGGGGGAGATGAGGAGGTATGGCAACATATGGGATTCTCCCTTTTTTTTTGGTAACTGTGCCTAGTGGTAAGTAGCTCATTGGTCAGTTAGGTTCAATGGATATTTTGAGGTGGGTCACCTGATGGGTTGGTCTATATTTGGCCAGGTGGTCACTGTGGCCCTTCCTGCATTCCGTTGCTCAAACCTGTTTGCCTGAGGTGGCCTCCACAGAACTCCCTCACACTGTTGGTGGGAATGCAAACCGGAGCAACCACTCTAGAAAACAGTATGGAGGTTCCTCAAAAAGTTAAAAATAGAGCTACCCTATGACCTAGCAATTGTGCAATTAGATATTTACCCAAAAGGGTACAAAAATACTAATTTGAAGGGGTACATGCTCCTTATATTTGTAGCAGCATTATCTACAATAGCCAGATTATGGAAGTAGCCCAAGTGTCCATCAATTGATGAATGGATTAAGAAGATGTGGTGTGAATACACACACACACACACACACACACACACACACACACACACACAGTAGAATATTACTCAGCCATAAAACAGAATGAAATCTCACCATTTGCAATGATGCGGATGGAGCTAGAGAGGATTACGCTAAATGAAATTAGTCAGAGAAAGATTAGTACCATGTGATTTCAGTCATATGTGGAATTTAAGAAATGAAACAAATGAACAAAGGGATGGGGGGGTGGCAATTGAAGAAACAGACTTGTCTATGAAGAACAAACGGATGGCTACCAAAGGAGAGGCGGGTGGGGACATGGGTGAAATAGGTGATGGGGATTGAGGACTGCACTTATGATGAACACTGGGTGTTGTGTGGAAGTGTCGAATCACTGTATTGTATACCTGAAGCTAATGTAACATGGCATGTTAGCTGGAATTTCAATAAAAACTTAACAAAATAAAGAATAGATTAAAAAGCAGAAACACAAAAGTATAGTTGCAATCTGAGTGAAATAAGTCTATAAAGAAGAAGTAATAGACATATCTGCGTGGCTCAGTGGTTGAGCATCTGCCTTTGGCTCAGGGCATGATCCTGGGGTCCTGGGATCCAGTCCCACATCAGGCTCCTTGCAGGGAGCCTTCTTCTTCCTCTGTCTATGTCTCTGCCTCTCTCTGTGTCTGTCATGAATAAACAAATAAAATCTTTAAGAAAAAGAATAAATAATAGATATATGAGAGAGGAAGTGAGACAATTGTCAGAAAGACCTGTTTTCGTTTGTCTGAACTAGGAAGCAAGTGAGAAAGAATGAGCGTGTAAATAGGTTTAAAAGTAGAGGGATTAGCCAAGCTAAACTTGGCTAAAAACTAATGAGACCACAGAAGGATACACTACCATTTTGTAGGAATGGGTCAGTAGCTGGAGTCTCTGGAATAAGGCATCTGACACATGGGTCAGTACCAGAATTTGACCAATGGTCTTACCTAGAAAACTTGCCTCAAAATACCTCACACTGGATTTATCTTGTGCACATGCCCCATTTCTAATTCCTTCCTTTCTCTTCTTTTCCTCCATCTTACTCTCCAGACAAATAATATATTTTGCATTCTTCTCGTGCCCCAGGGCTGACTGCCCCAACAGCATAGAGCTCTCTCTTGAGGGGGGCCTTCCTGAAGAGGAAATCCACCGTCCCCAGTCACCACCATCCTTCACTACTCCTTTCTCCTTCTTGGAGCATTTGCACAAGATTTGACATCTCTTACCTGAGCCAGACTTAATATATTAATGGTTATGGTAAAAACAATAAGAATACAATGATTGCAACAGCCATCTTCAAAGTTGTGATGCTTAGGCACAGAGAGCATAAATTAGCTTGCACAAAGCTTCACAGGCAGTTAAGTGGTACTGGAAGTGTCAAACCCAGGCAGCAATTACTCTGAAGTCCTCCCTTTTACTGTGACCTCTTTAATCCCATTAAGAATGGGTTGAGAGGCCAACCTGAGAAAATGGTATTCATGTTCTCAGATATTATTCTCTGAGTTAAAATTGAGCTAAAGGCTTTGGAGATTTAGCTCTGAATTTTCAAAGGACCTCCAGTGGGCTGGCGTTTTAAGCATTTGCAACTAAGTAGTTCATGATTAATTCCAAAACAATTCAAACTGCTCTTCAAAAAAAAAAAAAAAAAAAAAAAATCAAGTGAAGTTGAGCTGCACTCAACACTTTCAAGTATGACTAAGCTCTTTTCATCTTCTCCAGATATCTATACCATCTCACACAGGATTTACTACCTTAAACTTGGTAAATGTGGAGCAAGTGGATAAATGAGAGTGCAAATGAATTTATTACCGAAGTTCGTTCCTGTAAGTTCGAATGTGCCAAGAAAAGTAAAAAAAAAAAAAAAAAAAAAAAAAAAAAAACACACACACACACACACACACACATTTATTTTTATTTCATTGTATTTTTAAATGCTGGGCACACTTGGTCACTGGGATAATTTAGAAACCTCAAAGCACAGGAGGGTAGATATACATAAAATCCCCATTCTCAGGGAAAAATGCATGTAAATATATCTGAATAATCATATTTTAATTGTAATATACAGAGTTGTAGCTGCACTGAACATGTTCTATTAAACAATCCTATTAGTATTTTATTCCCATTAGTGACACATCAATGAATGGTTAGTAAGGTAATCATGCTTTATGCAAAATTTTACACAGTAATGAGTATTATCAAATAATAATAATAGTAATAATGATAATAATAGTTAACTCCTAAGACTACGCCCCTGTTTCATAAGTTACTTGGCTATCGAAAGGCTTTACTTAAGACAAATCTTCTCCAACTTCTCTAGAGTTTGATGGAGAAGGCAAATTTCAATTTCAGAGAACTGTCTGGCAAAACAATTAGCTAATAACTTAATGAAACAACTCTTATTCAAGAAGGCGTATGTTAGATGGGTAGTTCCATATACAATGTGAATCCCCGTTGGTTCTACAACAGAAGTTTATTCCGAGTCCTGTTTAGATCAATGACTCAAACTGTGCATCAAGTTTACCTGGGATGTGTGCTGAAAATTCATCTTCCTGTACAATACCCTAAAAGTGTCTATGCAGTAAAGCTAAAATAGGACACACAAATTTGCATTTATATCACTTCCAGTAATTATGTTATAGTCGGTTCAGGCACAGCCTTTGAAAAGTGCGTGTTTGATGATCTACTTAGAAGTAATAAAATCCTGAAAAAAACTGAAAGGACTAATTCATTTTCCAAAGATATCAAACAGGTCTTCCACATTCTACCTTGGAAACCTCTGCATCTCTCTTCATCCCTTCTACCATCACTGGACTACTCCATATCCAATCTTTTTGTAGCAAGAGATCACCTTCTATTTGATTCCCTACCTCTGATATTGCTTCTCCCCGTTAAATTCTCTACCTCAATTATCTTTAAAGTGGAACTGTGCATTCCCCAGTACCCAAGATGATTTACTACACCTCCAGAAGAAAATATCCTTTTTATTTACTATGGTTTGTATCTGAAAAAAAATAAGAAATAAAAAAATAAGGCTTTACAACTATTGAGGATTTGGGATTGATAGAAGTACTCAAAATCAATCTTCAAGTCATTTATTAAGATGTTGCATAGGGAAGTAAAGGTATCTTGAGAAAGCCTGGGAATTCTACAAGAAACAGTTTATAGTGACCCCTGAATTCAGGAATTCACTTCCTGTGTGCTCAGTGTGTGACTGGTTACATGGCTTTATAATACATCCTTAGACTTAGTCTTCAAAAAATGGAAAATTTGATTTTAAAAAATTCCTAAAATAATTTGAATTGCAGTTAACAGGCATGTCACAAGCAAACAATAAGAAAATATCAAACAGGGCATACAATGCTAAATGTAGCTTTTTCCTAACTAACAGGTAGAAACAGCAAGGATGATCTAATCAAATTTGATGACAAATTAGATAAAATTTAAAATTATCTGTTTTATTGCTATTATCACTACTAATGAACTTCAGCCTAAATGCACTTTAGATCTTGAGATACTAGCCAACAAAGTACACCTATATAATTTATAAATAAGTAAATATATTAAAATGAATTGCAAGCAGATACTTTTATCCTAGTAAGGGTGAATGATCACAATACTTGGTCATTCAACTGTTCGGTCTACACAAGAACTGGAAAGACCCCACTAAGACACATACTGATCACTTCATTTTTCTTTCAGCGATTTCATGCTACCTTTAACATAATTTATAAAGCCTTTCTACCATAGTATCTCACATACCTTTTTGGGGTTGTTCTTCAGACACACCGAACTTCTTTGGTTCTATGAGTTGCCTGGGCTTTCCCACACTGTCTCCACTGCCTACAAAATTCTTTCTCTACCTTCCCTATTTGCCTGGTTACCATCTACTACTACCCTTCAGGTTATACCTAGTAAAATAACTCCTGTTAGTGGACTTTTCTAACACCCTGAGACTAAGTTAGACTCCCGTCTCCATATGTCTTTCTAAAATATTCTGCACTTTCACTATTAAAAAACTCACACTTTACTGCAATTACTAGTTAAATTCTTTATTTTCCCCAAAAGTCAGTATAAACTGAGGTCAGAGGCCAAGACACTCTCACTGCCATATGCCTGCCACTGCCTAACATAATTCCTGTTTATTTAATACTTTGAAAAATGTTTTAGAATACCATTTAGGTAAATATAGGAAAAAGCAAACTCAAATGTCTCCAATTATCTCCCTAAAAATTTAAGTCACCAGAAAGTATAACAGAAGTGCCTGTGGTTTAAATGGGTCCAATAATATGGATTATTCAGTAGAGTGACTCCTAAGAGTAAGATAGTAATTTTACTTCTACCTGGCAGAAAATATATAAAGATCCAGTGCTCCTTGGGCATCTTTGATAATTTAAAATTCTATTCATTTTTTTCTTTGAATGGTTCTTATAAAATAAATTAAAAGAAAAACAAAATCACACCAAATCCCTTATAGAAAGTGCTACAGATACGGTAATAGGTTACTGTCATTTTGCCAATAAATATATTGACATTCTGACTTTCATTCAACCTTTCAAACATGCTGTATCAAGAGCTGCAGGTTTGGGGATGAGCCAATTTGCTTTAAAAGAAGAAAATTGTGCCAACAGTAAAGTTCCTGTGAGTGAGCACTTAAAATAAGAATTATAGGGAAACATCAATAGGGCAAGGACATTCCCTTAGGCAATGAACCTCAAGAAATTTCTCTGTTCCAATGATCAACCATAATGCTTAAGTAACTCCACTACAAGGCTTTTAATCATTGTGGTAAGGTTTATAATGACTTACTATAATTAAGACATAAGAAATAATGGACTATAGCAAAGCAAAATACCTAGATTTTGTTGAGTATTAAATTTAGTAGGATAGGACAGCCTACTCAATAGAATGAGGGATGGAAAGGGGTAAAAGCAAATTGTATGAGGAAACTTTCAAAAAATTACCCTGTCTTGTCCATACATTTTCTTTCACTTATACCTATTAATCACTGTCTGTAGGTAAAAATGCCTTTTTAAAAATTAAATATAATTTATCCACATTCTAGCTTTTTTCTTATTGATGGTGTTAGCATTTGACATTCATTTTTGTGTGATTTAATGCCTAGGTAGGTGATGTAGTGGAATTATATATATATAGATTTTTTAATGTACCAGCTATAATAGCAGACATATTAAAAAGAATGATTCATATAGCAATCATGTAAATGCTCAATCATGGATATAATGAAAGAGCCATGCAGGTTTTTTCTTACAATTTCATTTTATAATATGCCTTTATTAACTTTGATGTGTTCGAGGCACAGCTCTTGAATGGTTACTGTGATAGATTGGTTCATGCTAACGATTTGGTCTCTATTTAATGAAATTGCTCCTTGGAATGGGAAAATGTGGTTTATTTTGAGAATGATTCTGCTTAATGTCTTAGCCTAAGTAATGTTTGAGTGAAATTAGCTGTTCTATGGTTCATGAATTATTTCTGGCCTCTATCACCATCTCTCATAAAGAAATGTCAAAGGGAAAACAAGCTGTATAACCACACTGGTGACCACTATGAAATACAATAGGTAGCATTACCAAAAATAAAAAATCCTTGTCTCTTACATTTTTCAGTTCATCACACTGAAAAGTCAAGTGAGGGATGTATATTGGCCGATTCTGGATCCCAAATAACAACATAGTACTTTACATCTGTAACACATTCAGTCTCAGGATATCTAAGGACTGTGAATATTGCTGATTTGTCATAAAGGTTTTTAGCTGACTGCACTAAGACAGTAAGACAGTGCTATGAGTATGTGTCATATTTAAGAAGTAGTTTTCATAAAAACAAAGAAAAACTTGCACATGAGTGAAGATATGCAGATGGGAGCTGGTGTTTTGATTTTCACTTTGAACAGTAGAAAGTGCGCTGAAGGGTATTCTCTTACTGCTAATGGTCAGCTCTTTCTACAACTGTGATTTATTTTCCTAGAAGCTGGAACAGGTGTGGTCTATCTTTGCCAAAGTTCATACCTGCCTTGGGCTTCAGATTTCCGATCTGTGTCGTGAGATTGTTGAATGGCATGCAATCTAAGAACTTCTATCTTATTACACGGACAGAATTCTGACTTACTATTAAAGCCCTTATCTGAAAAATCCAGTTTTGCACTTTGGATTTGGAGAAATTAAACTTAACATAATTTGAAGGATATTGGTGAGAAGTGCTGCCCTAAGAATAACTGCTTCACTGAAAAAATCTTAACAAAATAAATGTTAAAGTTATACAGATGCATAAACTGCACAATTTCTTTTATTTCCCAAAATAAATGTTGGTGTTGCCCAAGGACCAAATGTACTTTTTGAAGCGTGGAATAATAATTATGAAAGTTAACAGCAAGAAAAGAAGGAGGTCAAAGGAAAGTGTGTTCTGCTGCTTGGAATACAACACTTTTGCCATGAACTATATGAAAAAATAAATATAAATGGGGCAAAGGGGGAAAAATGAAGAGTTTCCATACTCCAATTAAATATAGGATTTTCACCTTAGGTCAAATACCATTTACTGAAAATGCTTGACTTTATAAAAGAAGTCTTGTAATTGCCTTACTTCCTTTTAAAAATATACAGCGTTGTGCCAGCAGGTACATTTGTATTGCTGTGCATGTGACCAGGTCATTGGAGGTGCTGTTGAATGTCATGCCCACTGCCTAGGAACCACTGCATTTTTTAAGATGGCAGGAAAGTAAGTAATTGGGGCAGATCAGTTCGCTGACCCCGACTGCTATAAATGGCTACATGTAATGAGGATAGGTAGATCAACATAGCTCAAGTTTTGAAGTGAAATTTTATCTTATTTCTGGCACCACAAATACTAACCCGATCCTTATCTGTCTAAGAAAAAACATTCCTCCTTAACAGGCCGGCATAACTCTTTACGATTTCCGCATACCTCTTGAAAATTATGAAAGACCCATTGTATTAAAACCTGGGATAAACAGGATATTTTAGGCCTGTTCGCGTGAGCAGGTTAATCTGTAAATTTCCCTTTGTTTCAGAAATAGCTGAAGAAAAAAGATTGCTCAGTGCTCTTCATATTTTTCCTCATTCTCCTTCCTTCCCTCCTACCATGGCCCAGGAAGACAAAATTATGAAATAGGAAAAGAAGAATGAAGACAATGTTATTAAAACACATTTAGCCTATATTTGCATATTAAAAAGTTCTAGACTAAGAGTCTAGAGATTTTCTTTTTAGTCTACTTTGTGCCACAAGGGAGCTGTGCATTCTTGGCTGTTGTCCTTGCAAAATATGCATCACTTCTCTTGGGCTTCCATTCATCAGATGATCATTAAACCCACTTTGGTTTTAAATTTCCTTGTAAAAGTGTTTTTAAAGATTTTCTCCATTTTTGTTTTCTTAACTTAAAGAAAAATCCTAAACATTATCATGTCTACATGCGACTAATTTCAGAGGTCTCCTGAAATTCAAAATATCAGGTCTCCAAAAATTGAAAATTCAAAAGCACTGTGAAAATTATGGAAATTATATAAAACCCTGTCATTTAATGATATATCTTGAACCAGTTAGTTATCTTCTCAAAGCATGTTCCCCGAATGAAAAATGAAGATTTATGATACTTCAAGGTAATCTTCTTAGATTACAAGACATGAATTAAGAGCCTATATTACAATTTACATAATGCTTGATGAATAATAAAACAAACACCCCTGGACTCACCATCAATTTAAGAAATGAGACATTTCTGTCGCCTGTGAAGCTTCTGTGTGCCACTCAACACTTACAGCCCTCTTCTTTCACTAAAAGGGGAACCACTACTGTGAATTTTTTAGGACTGTATTTTGTTGTTTCCTTGCTACATATATGCATCTCTATACAACATATCTTTAAGTTCTGTATGTATGGGAATTTATATCAGTGACATTATACCTCACATATTCCTCTGCAAGTTGTTTCATTCACTCTACTTTGTCTTTGAGATTTTTTGCTAATGCAATGATAATAATAATAATAATAATAATAATAATAATAATACAAAAATAATAATGATTGTAGTTTCTTTGTTGATGGATATTCAAGTTGTTTAGTGTTTGAAGCTTTTATAAACGATGCTGTTTGAACATTCGTGGACATGCTCCTGGCTCATATCTACAGGAGTTTCTCTATGATATACCTACCAGGGAAACTGCTGTGTCATTGGGAACGGGCCTGTATAGCTTTGCAAGATCTGATTTTCCCCAAAGTAGGTGGACAAATATATACTCCCATCAATTTCTGTAGAAAGTAAATTTATCACTTGTTCATTCAAAAGCAAAAGAAACTTCCTTCTGGCAATTTTTGGAGGTAATTCTTGAATAACATTTCCAATTCCTTCTAGGACATTAGTTAATCATGTTTTGTCTTGTACTTATCTTTGTGAAATTTGGGGGCATATAGAGTGACAAAATCCAGAATCAATTTTATCTAATTTTATATGCTTTAGAGTTGAAAATAAAATTATTTTGTAATAATCCAATAGTTCCTGCTATTTATAATAAAGTTGTGTTTGCAGCATTCAAGCATAAATCATTCAAGTGGCTAGTGGTGATGGGCTAGAGGAGGGAGAGGAGTCACACCTTGCTTCTTACTGAATGTTCCATAAGATTTTTATCTACAACTAAGACCTTTTTGTAAAGGTTCATACATCATCTACTAGACATTCCCATTTGGAGGCTACAAAGGCACCTCAAACTCAAAATATCCAAAAGTGAGCGAGCTTACCATCTTCCCCTGTTCCAGCCCTTCTGTGTCCTCACTCATGTAATGTCGCAAACCTCAAACCTAGGAGCCATCCTTGACTCCTCCCTTTCTTCTACTCTGAATATGATGTCACAAAATCCTTTTGATTTAACTCTGTGCAGCCTACTTGCACATCTCCACCAGTATCCCCAGTACTTTCCAGGCACTGTGGGAGGACTTTATACACATTGACTTTCTTAAGTCTTCTGTCAGCTTGTTATATGGCGGTCTCCATTATCCAAACTGGAAAGCGAAGTGGATACTGAGCAAAGTTCAGCAATTTGCTCGAGGTCACACCACGAATGATAGTAGGGTTAGATGTTGAGCTCAGTCTGATTATAAAATCTCACTCTAAATGACTTTGTCACTTTGCGACAAACCACTTCAAGCTCTTGCCTTGGAATGGGTCCCTTGTTTCTACTCTTGTCCTCCAAAATTTTCTCCACTTTGCTCCATTAAATTTTTAAAACATAAAATCTGTTCTTTTCACTCCATGGCTCAGTGTTTCAACAGTTTTCCGTTTCTCTTCCTCTAAACTCAAGTCATTAGCATAATCTAAAAGATGCTTGCTGCCTATTTCTGCCACCATTCTGAGTAAAATATGCTCTTTGCTGGTAATGATTCTCTGTCTGTTCTCTTTGAATAAAATTTTCCTTCCCTAATTAGTAATAAGTAATTATTAATCTTTTCTTAAATTCTTCAAGTTTTGCTCAAAGATCAATTCTTTCAGAAAGCCTTCCTGACCCAAAAATCCAGATCTTTTCACACCATTGGCTGATATCATAATAAACTGATTCACCTGGATTATTAAGGCAAAACAGCAAACAATGTAGATTGTTTCTGAGCATCCACAAGTCTACTATCTAGGGGAATTGCCTCAATACCAAGATAATAATAAAAAATAGTTAATGTTTGTTGAGAATGTTACTAATTCCTTTACATACTTTCATTTCATTATACTTTCTGTTAAAACTGTGTACTGGTGCTATGAAACACTTGTAACAATTATAATAAACCAATTAACAGTGAAGTTAGTTACTATTTGTCTCAAACTTTTCATATGCTGTCATCAATAAGGGCTAAGATCGTACCCTCAGTGCTTTGTCTAGAACATTGACACAAATAATATGGGAAGCAAAAATATGGTTTTCAAGATGTGCTTGCCAAGTTTAGACTTTGCTTATGTCCTTAGAGCAACTTATGCAAATAAAATTTTCTACATCTTCCGTTCTACTGTCTAAATAGAGATTGAAAGATTTATTTTGCACCTTTAAAATTCAGATTTAATAAGCAGATTATCTCACCTATTAAGTACAGGATGCATTACTAAGTGTTCAACATCATAGTTCTTCTATTAAAAGAGATTTTATTAAGAGTAAGAAAACAGACACCCACCACATATACACAAGTATGCAGGGCAGGTCATATAAAAAGAATAAGCTACAGACAGTGTTTTCTATAATGAAACTATACCAAGTAGGCCCAGGAAAGCAGCTAGTGGCTTGTATGATAAAGCCAGGAGGGACATTCAAGCCAGGCTAAAATGGAAGGAGGAGTTTTGATATTACCCAGTTCTCATGAGAGCAGAGAATTCTGTGAATATTTTAAGACTCTCAAGGATAGGAAGATCTTGCTATTAATTTGAATTCTGTCCAGCCCCATTTGGATAGGACTGATATAAATGTTAAGAAGAAGTAAATTACAGTTTCTATGCATGATCATCTATGTTGGCAAATCCAAAGGGTGTTTTGGTATTATTCCATTATCATAGTCTAGAGTGTACAAATATGCTTGACATGGGAGTATTTAGACAAGAAAACTTAATACGAGAAAGATGACTCCAAAGCCAAAAGAAGTTTTAATGAGATCTCTTCTCACATAATTTAATATCTAGACTCCTTACTGGAGAGGCAGCATAGGATAGGGGTCAAAAGTTTATTTGAGATCAAATGATTAGGCTATGGACTGGCTGTTTTAATGTTACTAACTTCCTGGTTTTCTCCTTCCAAAGCAATGCCTTAAAGACAAATGCTAAAATTCCCTGTGTCTCAGTTTCCTCATCTATAAAATGAGAACAATATTAACTACTTTTTAGGGATAACATGCAGATAAATTACATATAAAACAATTGGAAAAGTGCCCAGCATGCACAGCAAGTTTTCAAAAATGGTCTTCATCACCATCATCATCAACATTATCATCATCATCATCACTTAGGTATGAAGCCATCTTTCACAAGTTTCGGGTTAGAGACAGCAGTGGTTCAGAATTTGAAATTACATTGAACAAAACAAGCTTATTTATCACACCACCATCAATGTGTTGAAGAAACCAGAAGCACCATATTGTGAATTTCAACCTGACTTTACTATTCAGTAATAGGTCAGTAGGCTTTTTTCATTTTTAAGATATGATAGCTGCAAATAAAAAGGACTGAAATCTGCAAGCCCTTTTATATCAATTCCAAAAATAAAAAGACTCCTTCAGCTCTCTACACACACTACAACTATGGACAGCAACCGCACAAGGAAAACAGATCAGTCGAGAGTCTTTAAATTTTTTTTGTATTTATTCTTGGGAAATGCATCTAAGCTATATTAAAAATGTATTTTATTTCTCATATTGCACATGTGTGCTTGTATTCATGATTAAATTACAAATAACAGGGATCCCTGGGTGGCACAGCGGTTTGGCGCCTGCCTTTGGCCCAGGGCGCGATCTTGGAGACCCGGGATCGAATCCCACGTCGGGCTCCCAGTGCATGGAGCCTGCTTCTCCCTCTTCTGTGTCTCTGCCTCTCTGTCTCTCTCTCTCTCTCTGTGACTATCATAAATAAAAAAAAATTACAAATAACAGGAAATGGTAGGTTATATTTCAAAGGCCAATGTTTTTAATTATAACAGAATTGAGCTTATATATTGTTCAAATGCAAAATTATATCTTTATTTGTACTTGTATTTGCTTGCTTATTCCTTTCTCACTTCTCTAATGAATTCTACACTGCTTACACTTTGTTTTAGGATTAGGAGAGAAATTTATTAAGACATCCAGGGCAGTATCACAGTAAACAATGATGTGAAGATTCCTTACCACAGGACAAACAGAAAATCCAGCTTGCAAAGACTACAGAAAAAAAGTACTCAATTCTTCCCAATTATGTCAATTATTTTAAACTTAATCTTAACTGAATTTTCCACAAACAATATATTTTCTATGTTTCCTAAAGACTACTGGGAGAGAGAGTCTATGTAACAGGCTTAATTCACTGTCTTGAAATAATTCCCCCCCCCCAAAAAAGGTATTTTTAAAACCCCTTTAGTAATTCATCTATTCCTCTTATGACATTTACCACACTGATCCTTGTGCTTCGGTGGTCTGAGGCATTGTTTTCTCTTCCACACTAATACCTATAGTGGCAAAGAAGGGAAGGTAGTGTATTTGTATTTTTCAAACCCTTATGATTTTCACATATATTCTGTAAGTTAAGCCTGTAAAAGTCCTTGAAGAGGTATTAATATTATTTTTATTATATAGATGAAAAAACTGAGGCCCCAAGAAATTAAACTGCTTTACATTGTGCTGCTCTGATTTCAAAGCCCAAAACCTTTCCACAAAGGCTGAGAGCTAATTCATTTATGAATCTCCCACAGAGCTGAACATAAATCTTTACTCATAGAAATTATCAATAAATGAAAGAAAATAAGTACTACTTACAGATACTCTTACCCTAAATATAAAATAATAATAACATTTGTCTCTTATTTTCTCTGAAAAAAAAATTTATAACTGACTGTGCTACACTAATACACACACACACAATATTAAAAAAAAAAAAGCACCTATCCAGAATGTAGGATGAATAAGCCCAAAGCACGTTATCAACACTTTAATATTTGAGAATATCAGACAGAACTTTAAAGATTTCCTTTTCCTTGTATATTAAACTTACATACATATGTAAACAAATAAATATTCTTTATTCTTAATGAGTGTGATTCTTTCATTCTATGAAATACACTGGATTCAGTTGGGTTGTATTTTATTGGCAAATTCAATTCATTAACAAAGGTTGATCACACACCTGCTGTGTGGTTTATACTTCTCTGTGCTACACTAATACACACACACACACACACACACACACACACATATATATAGCCATTAAACATCAGCTTCCTGAATAAAAAAAAAAAAAAGGCAGCTTCCTAACATCTTTACTTTACCAAATAGTTTATTGTATGTGCTTTAAGCTATACAAACCATGTTTGAAGAAAAAGTCACAGAACAAAAGATTTATTTTAGTAAGACAGATCCATTCTATAGCAAACAATCTGCATGTGTTATAATAAATCATACACTAGCCAGCATATTGTAAGTTGCCTATGGAGAGGCCCACATGGCAAGTGCCTAAAGGATGACCCTGGCCAACAGCAGCGAGGAACTGAAGCCCTAGGAACAACAGCCTTCAAGAAGCTAAAGTCTGCTAGCAACCATGAGAGTGAAATTGGGAAAGGATCCTTCTCTAGTTGTGCTTTCAGATAAGACTGCAGCCCCTGCAAATCCTTTAATTGCAACATTGTGAGAGACTTTGAGGCAGAGGACCTAAGTCAGGTGTCAGACTCAGGATACAGTGAGATTACAAATGTTCATTGTTTTATTTTTTTTAAGATTTTATCTTTTATTCATGAGAGAAACAGAGAGGCAGAGACATAGGCAGAGGGAGAAGCAGTCTCCCTGTGGGGAGTCTGCTGCAGGACTCGATCTCAGGACCCCGGGATCACAATCTGAGCCAAAGGCAGACGCTCAACCGCTGAGCCACCAGGTGCTCCAACTGTTTTAAATTACTACATTTTGGTGCAATTTTTACACACCAAAAGAAAACTAATTCCTTCAATAGCATAAAATAACTGAATTAAAAGGGATACAAGTAAATAATGACTTGGAATTATTTGTAAAATGCACACACACATATACACAAACAGGGTAGTTATTAGGATAATCATTTCTAGAGTCAGAGGCTGAGTTTCAATCCTAACCCTAGCAATTAAAACTGTATGACCTGGTGAAGCATTTTTGACCCATCTCTGTCTCCTCATCTGCAAAGTGGAAATAATAGTAGGAATATTTTATCTGATTTGTAGCAAGGAGTAATATGCTTAGAATATGACTTTGTATATTATAATTGCAAAATAAATATGAGCTATTCTTGTTATATTGGCACCTAGCTTCATACCTGGTACATAGTTCAACAAACTTACATCTCTTCTACATCCACATTTGATCAACTTGATGTGACTGCTTCTCTAAGAATTAAGTAGTTCCAAAGCTTACATATATCCCACTGTCTAAACACAATGTTTCTTTAAGAAAAATTCTGAATTAAATTGGGCCATCCCAGGTGGCTCAGCGGTTTAGTGCCTGCCTTCGTCCCAGGGTGTGATCCTGGACACCAGGGATTGAGTCCCACGTCCGGCTTCCTGCATGGAGCCTGCTTCTGTCTCTGCCTCTCTCTCTCTCTCTCTCTCTCTCTCTCTCTCTATCTCTGTGTCTCTCATGAATAAATAAAAAAATAAGTCTTAAAAAAATTCTAAATTAAATAGATTTTTTTTTTAATTTAAAAGTCTGCTCACATCACTGCAGAGCTTAAGTGTATCATCTAGACAGCCTAAACATGTGGCTGGTTTTTTGAACATTCACTTCTCAAAAGGGAGATCAGAGAGGCCTTTTTACATAATCAATGAAGCAAAAGAAGGGAGAGAGAAGACTCACAAGAAAACTATCATGAGAAAAAGAGAGAGAGAGAGAGAGAGTCTATAGGCAGCAAAATCCTTCCAAAAAGAGATTATATGTAGTCTCTCCATAACAGAAAAGAACAGAACGAGGTCAATGGGAGTTCTTTGGGTTGGATGCTAATATTTTTACCAGATTTTTAAAACTATTTTATTTATTTATTTACGAGAGACACACAGAGGGAGGCGGAGACATAGGCAGAGGGAGAAACAGGCTCCCTGCAGGGCGCCCAATGCAGGACTTGATCCCAGGACACTGGAATCGTGACCTGTGCCAAAGGCAGATGCTCAACCACTGAGCAACCCAGGTTCCCCTGATTTTTTTTTAATTTTGCAAAACAAAATGTGCTTTTCATCGACTCGTCCTCTATAAATCTCTTTGTTTTCTCTTCTCATTGAATAAAAAGATTTGTATGCTCCAGACATCAGGAGATGGAATAATAGACACACTGAAAGGTGGAAATGCCTCTCAGCACTCAGAAAAAAAGTTCACAAGGACCCAGCTCTTGGTAGACTCTTATCTAAACTTCGTGGGTGTGTGAATTTCAAGTCTCAAGCTTTGTGAGAACAGATTGAGGCACATTCTGGTATTCCTCCCCAGTGGGATCAGAAATACCCATGAAGAAAGTTTCTCATGTACTCTTTGCCAAACTATTTGCTCACTCTAAACTCCCACAATTTATTTTTCTGCAGTGAATTCTAATTTGCTTCAAAAGAAAAATCCAATACTAACATAGAAGAAAACTCCTTGCTGTTCAATGACACTGTCAGACAAAATCAAAATGATATTCAAAAATTAGTAGTCTGGAAGATAATCTCTTTGGCAATTTGATTCTTATTGGAGAATATAGCTTCTGTATAGAGGAAGGGTTGTTTTTTTTTTTTTTTTTTTTTTTACTTTCCCACTGGATGCCTTCTGCAGGAATCTGTCACAGATTTTAGAGGCAACAGCTATCTTATTTCTAGAAAATGTAAATTCTGCTTCCTTTACATATATGCACAGAAAAGGAAGCATCCAAGCTTCCCATTCATCTATATATCCGGTAGTCCTGTGCTTGAAGACACAAATATACTAAATGACACTTATCCTTAAAATCTAAAAGAAGTTAGACCCAGCCCAATGGAAATCAGAGGCATCTCACAGGAATTCAATATACTATACTGATTATTTCGATGTACTTTTTGATATGATTTGGGGTGTATTAGATGAAAATTCTAAAAGAATTGTTGTAGTCACATGTTTATAATTTTTAGTCTATTAATATGAGGATTAAGGAGAAAAGGGGGGAAGGAGATATTAGATATTGTTGACAAGGTTAACGCAAAATTAAAAATAACAAACATAGCCAATTTTGCATTGTTTGTGATTTGGAAGGTATTTCCCCCAAAACAATAGGCTCTAGAGAACAGGATCAAATTGGTTAAGTGAGTCAAAGTGCAGTACAGATGCTGCTATCCAATCAGATATATTCCACCAATTGTCAGGACACTGGAAATGCCCTAAATCTCATCTTGTCTTCAATCAACCTAAGATTTCGATTGTGAAGAGGAGTTTTACTGTAAGCAACACCACACATCTCATCAGATTCTAAGAGTCCTGAAGAAATGGTATTAATGACAGGACAGGTCCGGTTCCCATCAGCATAGAACTTCCTTGTCCAGGAAAAATGGACCACGTGAGAGAGTGCCATAAGAGTGTTGGGGCATTGAACGTCTCAGTTGAATACAGAACTTATTTTAATTAACTGACTGAATCCCTTTCTTCATGATTTTTTTCCCATAAATCTAATAAAAACCTAGAAACTAACTTGGTTATTTTGTCCACAATTTATAATGAGTAGTGGACTGGCCAAGATACTTTTGGAAGAAATAAAACAAGCTAAAGAAAAAAAAACCCTATAAAATATATGAAGTGGAATGTTGGTCACCACATAGGTAAGTGAGGGCTATTTCCTTTTCCAAAAACTACTACTGTTGAATAACTCTCTCCAAAGTTGACTTTCAAGCATCTCAGAAATGATACCTTTCCTTAAAATTTCTATAGGAGGTAACCCTTGACAAGTTAGGTTTTCCAGAAGGACCAGCTGTTGCAGAATGCACCCAAATAGCAAGACTACTTGCCCAAAACGTTGAAAGACTTCTGCTTGCAAAAACGGGATGTGGCCTGCGCTGTCCATTCTCTTTCCATGTGAATGGTGTCTCTAATGCCAGATGTCATTTGGTTAGAACAAGGTCACTAAAGAACAAAATCAATGAGGTTTCTCTGAACATGCTGGCATATGGTGTCTGATTGAAAATGATGCTTGCTTTATACCAGCATCCACTGTCCAGACTGTGGTTGCTTAAAGGCCAAATCGATAATAAATTTGGGAGATTCCTGGACTATTTTCACATTTCCTGTGTTATCAAATGTCCTCTTTACTCCACTCCTTCACAGACATACCTATAAGTGTAGATGCTCTTAAAATGGGTCCAGCTAAAAGAAAACAACTCTTTTTAGAAATGACCCAGGTCAGGAGGCTTCCTGGTTTTTATTGCCACTTCAAAGCCAAACCAGATAAACTAGCTTAAGGTACTACTTTGACATTGAACGGAATTTGATACAGCTGTCTGAGTCACCCGAGTTTTGCGATCATAGGAATTTTGCTTAAAAGTCTCGCCTCTCGCCCATATATGGTAGGGTCCCCTGTGCTCTCAGTGAATTTATGTCAAGAATTTCTCTTCTATTCCCTGACCCATCAGAATTGGGACTTCTGGTGGTTCTAAGTGGTCCATCCCTCATCATTACAGAAAGTCACATGAGAGTTGTTAGCTCTGATACTCAATTTAAACTGTTTATGTTTCCTTTCCAGTATGCTCCGACCAGCAGCAGGGACCACAAGTGGAGCCTGGCAGTTGGAAAGTTGCAAATGCCTGGATGCCACGTTTTCCATCTCTTTTAGATATCCTTGACTCATACATCCTGTCTGGGCTAATGTTGGTTTTCTGATTGCAGTGTGTCTGGAGTCTTAACAAGTGCCCAAGCCACCCTCAAAGGGTCACTGCTTGTTTCAAGTAGCACTTGTGCTTCCCCTGACCTCTCCGTCCCTCTCTGATTCCACTTAGGAGTCTACGTAGACACATTTTTGTACCAGAAAAATCATCCTTTACTTCAAGCCACTCTGTCATGTTGGTTTGCCTAGTACTTCAAAGATAATTTGACTAGGAAACGTCTAAGCCTAGATACGAGCAGATGATTTTTCTGGATGAAACAAGCTATAGTAGAGCTTTAAAAGGAAAACTTCCATTTCTAAAGAGAATAGGAAACTCATTCATATTCTCCTCAGGAAATGACCTGAGATGAAAATAAATGTGACATGCAAAAGATATCCACTGGTGTTTCTGGTTGCATCTGCAGCTAATGTCTAAGACTTTCCATTTTTCTGTTCAACTTCAAAAATAAATAGAGGGCTCAAGAGTCATCTCCTGAGAATAGAGCAAGAGATCAGTTCAACTGAGAACATTAGGCAACAGCAAGGAGCTGGAAGAAATATATTGATCTTTTTCTTTTGGATGCCTACAATGTAATGCCAGGTTAAAAAAAATAGCTAGAGGCTGAACAAAAAAGATTATCACATCCAAATGTCAAAATATTTGGATGATACCGTCACTATTTTTTAAACTGGTCATTTATAGAAACAGTTTTGCTCACATTCAAACTGTCATCCCAAATTTTTCATCAAAATTTCTAGCATGGAAAGTGTACACCTATGACATGTTTTCAATTGATCTAATATTAACAAAATTATAATTTGAAAAGACTTATGGCTCCCTCCCAATAGAAGATTTATTTTCTTATGTGCAGGGGAATATTTTTAAGAAAGTTTGGTGCATATAAATAGTCTGCCCAATAACCAAAACTTGACATCAACTAAATATTTGCAAACATTCCAGAAATTCAGAGACATCATCATGTTTTGGTTTTTTTTTTTTTTTCCTCCTATTTTTCCATCGGTTCCAGCACTTCCTGCCCCAAGTTGTGACAGGAAAAGAAACTATCAAAATACAACAGGAAAAGCAGTTACTATCCTATGATTTAATAATTCATCTAGAATATCAGGAGATATTAGCAACTTCATAGGCTCTCCTAATTGGAAAACATAAATGCTATCAAATGTTACACATGTAATAACCACCTCCCTTGAAGTTGGCTATAAGCAGTATTCAATCAAAAAGAAAAATAAACGTTTTAAAAGGGGTAATGAATTACAAGGACAGATGCTTATAGGGCAAGTTGATTTTGGTCACTATTAATTATAGAACCATGACAGTTATAATAGTTGGTTAGATTCTCCACCTCCATATGTAGATGGCCCACATAAGACATTAATCATGAATTAATAACTATAAATCAGGGTAGATTTTTCATTATTAACTTATAATTCATATTGAAGAATAATCTACTCTTTAAATAAATCTAGAGTACAGTAGTATGATTCATTCTTAAGGCTGAATTTAATCATCTAATTATTTGAACTTACACTATGTCAAAGACATTTCACCAATATGTCAATTTCCCTTAAAACTTTTAGGTATTTACTATTTTGTCTTTCCTTATTCTGCCATAACCTGAAGATATTCAAAAGAAACTCCTTCCAGAAAGACAAGCACATTTCCCAGGACTCACATATCTCTTCCAAGTTTGAATTTCCCCCTCTGATCTAAATGATGAAAACTGTATTAGAAAGGAAGCACTGTAGGCTCACACTTTAGAAATTAGGTTGTGCCATTATTAAGGTGTAAGCAGTAAGCCTTCTGTAAGCCAAATCACATCACCCTTTACTGCCTTTGGTCTCAAAGAAAATTTCAATAGATTTTTCAAAGGATGGAATATTTAAATTCACATGTTCATACTGCTCACAAAAGGAGACCATTTCAATTTTTCAACTAAAAAAAAAAAGCTTCCTATTAAGAAATGTCTGCATTAAACTAGAACTGAAAAAAAAATTACCTAACAGGAGATACATGATCATGTCACAAATGCTTTGAATCAAGCATTTTTTCCTGTTTCCTAAGTGACTCCTGATCATATTATTTTCTGACCTGTTCCCCTGAAATAATACTTCCATACCCATCTTACAGAACAAGCCATTGCTATGAGGGGTGATGGAGGATACATGTCAGAAAAAAAAAAAAAAAAAACTACTATAACTTCCCCACTCATCTACTAGAGTATCTGAAATACCACCAGTTCAAAACCATTTCTTTCCGTTTCTTCCTTTAATGATCCTTCAGCAATTCCAGCAAATTAAAGTGACTCACACAAGTCCAAATCACATCTATTTTCCTGCCAGGACAGATCCAGAATTCTCTCAGAGATTCAAAGAAACTAATCCTGAATGGAGCTGAAACGGTACAGAGAAAGAAGTAAGAGCTGCTACAGAGAAAATGGTTAATGTTTTAGGGCAGAGCCTCTCTGCAATGATAAATTATGTCTTCTGCTCCTTAAATTCTCTCTACATTTGGGATCCCTGGGTGGCGCAGCGGTTTGGCGCCCGCCTTTGGCCCAGGGCGCGATCCGGGAGACCCTGGATCGAATCCCACATCAGGCTCCCGGTGCATGGAGCCTGCTTCTCCCTCTGCCTGTGTCTCTGCCTCTCTCTCTCTCTCTCTGTAACTATCATAAAATAAATAAATAAATAAAAAAATAAAAAAAAAAATTCTCTCTACATTTTATCTTTTCACTCTTCAATCTCTATGCCTAAACTGCTTGCCCTCAACTGTAATTGCTTCTATTGCTCCTTTATGAGTCATAGTAGATTTAGCTAAGTCCACCTTGGAAAATTCTACTGGAAAGAGAACACCTGATAAAGTGATATCTCAGTGAATTACTGTTTCTCTTCCCAGCATTCCTATCCATATTTGGACTCTGTAGTCATGGCAGAGCCATTTTTCTTATATTAAGAACACAGTAAAATCTTTCATGTAATACAATTATTCTATGGTTAAATCATTCCTTTCTTAGAAAAATGTCTGCTTAGAAAATGATATATTCGATATACTACTTTGGAAAATTTAGGGGCTGTGAGAGATGATTAGCAGGCTTTTCCCTAGCTCATCATGAAAGTGAAGGGGGGAGGGGGAGAAAGAAACCCAATGAAAAAAATGTGCTTGGATGAAGAATTTAACATCCCAGTGGAAATTCTGTAAATCTCAAGACATTCTGAATGATGTTTAACAGGCCCCTACCTACCTCTGCTAAGGAAAAGAAAAGAGCGGGGGTGGGGGGGGGAAGGAAGCATGCACTTGATCTGTGATGCAATGCTTAAAAGTCTTTAAAAAAAAGGTCTTTCAAACCCTTTCACCTACAGTAGTTGAGCTCAGAGAGACAGCGCCTTTGTATCCTGTTCTTGCCCACTAAGTACATCAGGGACTCCAGGAAGCAGGAACTGGGTTCTGAGTCTAAGAAACTTAAGGAATCCAGTATATTCTGAATTGTACTGATCTCTTCTCTTGGCTAGAGTAGAAATGTTCCATTGCACTTTACACACATGCTCCTTTATTTATGTGATTTTAGGGAGCACTTTGGCTCACCTTAGAATATTATTTATGTTTTGCGTTTGCTCTGAGGGCAAGAACACTTTCACTCCTCCCAAACATGCTGCACTCTTCTTTCTTGTAGTTTTAGCAGGACTGCTGCCCAACAACAACAACAAAAAATCATCAGGTTTCAAACAAACAAACAAAAAATACAAATAGTGGACAAATATTCTCACATTAGCGAAAAGGGGAACCAGGAAAGAGTCCCTGTGGTATGAGATTACACTAGCCCAAGAAAGCACTGGCAATCAGGGAAGATAGCCCCCAAGATCACAGAACACCAGGAGTGATGACATTTACACATGCACATGTGTTAACATGGTGAGAGGTAGGCGTGAAGCAATTTTACCATTTCCTGTTTCACTTGATAAGCATTACATTCATCACTGGAAGCTGCCCAACATCTTTGAAATATAATATCCTTATATGTTGGATATTATGAGTCCACGTTATGAGTCCCTCCATCCCAAGGAAAAAAAGAGAGAAAAAAAAAAGAAACCACCCTCACATCTTTGGGCTTCTTTGCTGCACAGAAACTAAGCCTTCCAGTCAGACTTACCTAAGTGATGCTTGGATTCCTGAGTGAGACAGTACACAGAGATATTGATCTTCCAACAAGCATCTTTGGAGATATCCAGTTCTTCAGGGTCTTTGAGGGCACGGCTTCTCGTATCTGGACCCAACTATCATGAATGTAGCAGTAGTGTTTTCATTTGAGAAGCCTCTACATCCCAGTTGGATGTAATTTTTGAATTATACTCAACCAGGCTCTCTGGTCATCCTGCCAATAACCTCTAATAGACTTTTTTTTTCTGCTTAGATTATTCAGGATGAATTCTGGTGTTTGTAATAAGGACATCAAGTGACACATCACCCAGGATTTTTCCATTCCCCTTTAGCTGATTATTATTTGATTTTGGTTCAGTATATAAGCTTGCCCTGTCTGCCCCACCCCAGTTATGCCTTTCAATGCTTCATATTTATGGTGATAATAGAAGAAATCGCAAACTTCCTCCTTTAATAGAATCAATAAAGTTGTGGTAAGAGCTGTGCAAAGTGAGCCAACAGACCCAATTATTTCTCTATTGAAGATTACACCAAGAGACATAATGACAAAAGAATGATGGCAATTATATAAGCACCACTGGGTATGTGGCGGCTGTAAATTAATTTATAGACAGGGACATTTATGGGAATAGGTCTCAGGATGGAGGGATCTTCTCAAATGGCTCCCAATGACTCTCATCTCTTAGTAGTCACATCCTTCTAGACTTCCCTCCATTTGTGTGTGGGGTGACATCTAAGGAATAGAATACAACAAATGTGATGAACTGTCACTCCTGAGATTAGATTATAAAAGTCTATGACTTCTGTCTTGGTTGCACTTTATCTGTTCTCCTGTCTTTGCTCTGAGGAAGTAAGCTGGAAGTACACTGCTCTGTCAACTGTCCCAAGGAGAAAACCACTTAACAAGGGGCTAAGGGATGCCTAAGGCCAAAACCCAATAGGAACTGGAGATGCTGACTCCAACTGCCCTCAGGTGCCAGTAACCACCTAAGCAGGAATGGAGGTGGATCCTTTCCCAGTCAAACCTTAAGACAATAGCACTTCTACCTACACCTTTACTTTGGCCCTGTGGACACCCTGGTCACAGGGACCAGCTAAGCTATGTCCAGATTCCTGACCCCCAGAAAGTCTGGGCTGCTAAATGTTATTTTGAGGCACTAGCTTTTGGTATAATTTGTTGTGTGAAAACAGATAACTAAACAAAAATGAAAGCTATATCTCTTAAAAATATAAATTTGGGGAATTAAGGCCTTCAATAACATTCTTAAAAATGAGAAGCCTTGTTTGACTTTTCTTTAACTGAGTAGTACAGTTGAGGTCAGAGACTTGAACAACAGCATGATACATTATGGCTGAAATGGTGCAAGAGGCTTGCGAGGAAGAGGAGTCCCTGGGGTGGGTGGGGTCCTCTCACTGGGAGAGAAACTTTGAGTGGAAATGTTTAAAGGTGATTTGGGAGAGGATGGTTTTATAGGCAGCATGAAAGGTAAACCTCCTTTCCTCCCCATGAAATGTTCAGTAAACTCTACATTATTCTTTAAAGCATTTCAAGTTAAACTTTAGGAGAAAGTGAGATAATAAGACCTCTTTAGGAGTTTCTCAGACTTGGAAACTCAGGCTAAAATAAACTGAGAGCCTCCCTTTCATTAGGGAGTGATATTTCCATAAACTCAATGTCTAAGAAGTGAAAATGGGAAAGAATAATTAAGATCATTCTTTGAAAAATAAAATATATGTATATGTCGGTCATTACAATGTAATCAAGAGCATTTTAGTGGCCAAATGAATGAGATACATTAGTTTGTGCTTTCAGAAGGAATTATGAGGAAGGACAGGAATACTTTGGAGGACAGCCTGCTACCAGTTTAAAAGGGTAGGTCATCATATAATTCATATAACTCATCCATTTATTTTCATGGTTGGCAATTACTTCACCTGGCAATGAGGCAGTCTCAATTTTCATGCTAGGAGATCAATGTTCTAAAGAGGTAATAAATCTGGGATTATCTGAGAAAAGTAAAAAAGAGGATAGCAAATACTCTTTGGAAAACACAGCATAATATATGAATTATAAACCCTGTGTTCATATATTTACTCACAATAAGATGCTAATGGACTCAAGAGAACATCTAGTTTATTTCTCACTGTCTTGGATGAGAACATCCAATTAACCTTGATAGTTATCTATTAAAACCTCACATATCTCCATGAAAGGTAATTCGACAATATTTTTATTAGCCCATTTCAGAGGCAAGTATATCTGACAAACGTCGTAAGTATTTTTTATCACATTTCACGTCAGTTATTGGACACCTTACCATCCCAGGCTCAAAACTGATCCTAGAACTGTTAACTTGCCAGAGAAACCTTTCTAAGCCCTTCTCCTACTTAGTAATTCTGTTAATCCTTCTAGAACTTAAACATTTCCTTTCATTCTAACCCTGCTCCTATTAATCTCTAGCTAATCCCATTTTCTGGACTCGTCAGTTGCCTTCATTTTCCCATCAACTACTTACTGACTGCTCACTTTGTTGCAAGGACCCTTGAAACTGTTATGAATTACAGAAGGGAATGAAGTACAAGACTTATATAAGCAGTAAAAGATCCAATGCAATCAAATGCCGAAACGTCTAACTATGTAACAGTTTGGGGAAGGGGAATGGTCAGTGATGATAGAGTCCATCAAGATTACTTATATATACTTATACATACATGTACACATATGCCCCCTCCCCAGCATGTGGCCTGCAACAAATTCCATCAAGAAGCATAAAACCTGATGGTGGAGGGGGGGAGGACATTCCCCAGAGTAACACTGAGATACCATACTCCATCATGAGAAAGAAACAATCAATCTGAAGACCAAAAGTCAATGAATCTTTTCCACTGCCTCTAACAAAAACAGCTCCCCTGCTGAGGCCCATGCTAGTTGGCCATTCTGTTGGCTATTCTTTCCTCTCATATTCTAAGTTTCTCTTTCACAAGGGACTTTGTCCCTGCCTCAAATTAAATTTTACCCCAATGAAAAAACTTCAGCATCCATCCATCACTCACTGAGCCATGCAGCTCTCCTGACTGCAACAACCTCTACTCCTACTTGAGAACACTCTCTGGAAGCTGTGCCTCGGGCATTACCATTATCAGGGGTACTCTGGCACCAAAGGTTTAAATCTTTCTATCTCAGAACAGCCACATGGAACATTCAGCTCAAAAATCACCTCTTCCTGGATGGCCTCCCTCAACCCTTAGACTGCACTGACTTCCCTCCTCTGAGATCCCACATCAACTATAGCCACACATTAATATAACCTGTGTCACCTGATAGTTATGCAGGATCTAGAACCTAGAGATGACTTGAGAAATATTTATTAAACTAAACCCATTTTTCTCTAACACTCCAGTGTTTTCATTACATGTACTCAACCTCCAAAATTTCTCATCAGACCTAAAGCTCTCTCCTAGCAATCTGTCCTTACTTCTCTCTCTTATTGTAAGGCGCATCACCCACTCTCTTTCTGTTCCCTCAATGATACTCCACACGCAGTTTGGTATAGAAATCTCAATTTCTGCTATGGTCCCGACATTAGCCAATGATCATTCCTAGCTATTAGTCATGTGCTCCTCTCTGCAAGAGGTTATTCCAACTCATTCTTACTTTCTTCGGTGCTTCTGTCCAAACTGAGTTCTATTACTTTCAGTGTATGCATAAACTTTTTCCTTCTTCTACAACACAAAGAAAAGAGAAACTCTTTCGATTTCCTGTATTTCAACCCTCCTTCTATAAATATTGCAACATTTAAGCTCATCCTTTACAAATGGTGTAGGTGTCTGTCTTTTCTGAGGCTATAAACCCTTAGTAATGGGGTGATAATAAGGGCAATGACTATGACTTATTCATAATTGTACATGAGTGTAAAACAGTGCTTGGGACATACTATTAATAAAGACTTCTAAAATCTTTTTTTTTTTTTTCATTTAGAGAAGGAAGTAAAGAGGAGAAAAACAACCAGGAAGACAGTTAAATTTGATTTAATATTAATATGAATTAGCTACTGATTTAAATGGTTTTCCTTTATAACATGTGGATACAATTAACTTCTCCTATTAACAAAGGAGACCATACGATTTGGGGGTGTTCTATAATCATTATCCAGCTCCCAAGCAGCAGGGCTGGGATTGATCTCAGGTACCTCGGTGGCAGGGGCCTTATCAGCATTTATTGAATGCTTCCCAAGAAAGCATAGGATGCTAGCACTTCACATGTATGATATGAAAAGCTTCAAGCAGGAGTAGGAGGGGAGAACACAGGAACAATGAAACCAGCAGATTTTACTAATTGTAGCAAATCATCTCTGTTGAAGAGGAGAAAAAAGTTAAATGAAAGAGGTGATTTCAAATGGCTATGAAGAATGAAATACATTTCATTGGCAGTGGAGTACCACAGGGAAATATAAATTCAAAAACTCAATCAAACATATTTCATATCTGGAATATTCCAGGATTATGATAAAAATTATGGAAAGAGAGCTGATTGAAATACATAAAACCTTAAGAACTAGGACTCTGTAGGGAAGATATATCTGAATCAGAAGTATCTGTAATACAAGATAGAATATGATTAATGTAAAAACAAATTTATTTATTTATTCATTCGTTCATTCAAATTCATTAATTAATTCATTATACTAGATATTTTTCTTATCTCCATTCTACAGATAGGGAAATTGAGATAGAGAAAGGCAAATGATTTGCCCAAGGTCAGACAACCTAGCAAGTGGCAGAATGGGGATTTGGCCCTTTCTCCACATCTTACCAACACCTGTTGTTTCTTGTGTTGTTGACTTTAGCCATTCTGACAGTGCAAGATAATATCTTTGTTTTTTAAGATGTTATTTATTTATTCATGAGAGACACAGCAAGAGAGAGAGGCAGAGACACAGGCAGAGGGAGAAGCAGGCTCCATGCAGGGAGCCTGATGTGGGACTCGATCCCAGGTCTCCAGGATCACACCCTGGGCTGAAGGTGGCGCTAAGCCACTGAGCCACCCAGGCTGTCCTAGTGCGAGGTAGTATCGTAATATCTCATTGTATTTTTGGTTTGCATTTCCCTGATGATGAGCGACTTTGAGCATGGTCCCATGTATCTATCAGCCATCTATATGTGTTCATTGGAGAAATGTCTGTTTGTGTCTTCTGCCCATTTTTAATCAGATTATTTGTTTTTTTGGTGTTATCTAAGTTCTTTATATATTTTGGATACTAATCCTTTATCAGATATGTCATTTGCAAATATCTTCTCCAATTCCTTAGGTTGCTTTTTAGTTTTGTTTGTTATTCCTTTCACTGTACAGAAGTTTTTTATTTGTATGTAGTCCCAATAGTTAATTTGGGGAAAAAAAAGAAATTTTTAAAGATGATAGAGAGACACTTTATGAAAAGTAATGTTTTATAGACATTAGAAGAAAAAAGAAAAGACCTGGAGCTAGAAGAAAGTTAATTCCAGGTGGAAGACACAGCTCAGCAGAAGGGTTGAGGTGGGAAAGCATTGGCAAAAATAAAGAGTACGCAATCTATAAGGGCAGTAGTGAAGACACTTAAAAAGCTCTGGGCTCTCTCTCCTTTGCAAACGCCCTTTATGCATCAGATAACGGGATGCACTCCATGTTTGTTAGCTGGAAAATCATATTATCATAACTGTGATTGAAAAGACTAATCTGACAGTGCTGTGTGGTGTGAAATAGAAACATGATGACTTGATAGAAGGTGTTCATGAATAAAGTAAAATTGATGGAGCATAACACCTAACTGGATTTATCAGATAAAGGAGAGGAGAAAATAAAAGTCAAAAGATATTTCAACATTCCAGTAGTCTAGTAAAAGATCTTCTGTTTTAGGAAGATTAAATGGGAGGAAGGGTCAAAACAAAATGACCATAAGAGCCTAGCAAGGAAGATAGCAAAATGAATCAATAGAGAGATGCTAATGAATGCATGACTTGATAAAAATTCTGAATAAGTAAGTGGCAATAGGAAGAGAAACGAGGAGCTAGAATATATTGCCAAAGAAGAATTAATAGAAATTAGCATTATGATGAATACAATGAATAGAATTCACAGAATCAGGTCGAATCTAAGATTTTTAAGCTGGGGAAATTTGCAGTCCATTGACCGCAGTGAGGAATTTACTATAAGGAAAAGTTAGTTTGAAAATGGGGAGAGATAAATTTAAATGTGGGCATGTCGAGTTGTATAATGCAGTCACAATTAACCTCAATCAAGCATTCCTAAAGTTATTTACGCTCACTCATACACTTTCTTTTTCAAGACTGTACTATATAAGAAGACACATGGAGCTTTCTATTTCAGATTTTCAGCTTCTGGAAACTCTCCAGACATTTGATACCTCTAAATATGTTGAGTAACCATTAGCTTATGTTTTTAGTCTCATGACATACTACTATAGCAGAAGTAGAGAGAATGGAAAAAACTGTTGGTTTAATTTTTCTATGCTTTAACTCTGATTATGTAGGAACCAGAAAATGTAGTCACAAATGAAATGGATCCTCACATCTGTCCATGATGTCCTACTTATCCATTGGTATGAAGGCCCAGCAATAATGAATCTAAAAACATTTTTATGTATATAAAAGTTACTTACTTCAAGAAAAATTGTCAGATGACTTTCATCTTCCTGTTTGGGGATATGAAGCATACAGTCGTATAAAGGGCTGACCGATTAAGGTTGCTTAATTAATAAACCAAATAAAACTATCAAATCCCATTTTATTAGAAAAATGATCAGAAAGAGTGATAGAGTTAATATAAGTGGGAAAAAAATGTCCTGCACATTTTTAAAGTAGGTTCATTCAATTATTAAGCCATAGTTAAATGGCCCCCAAAATGTTTGAAACTATTATCTACTCTATATCCCACCCCAAAAAGGAAACCGTTTCTCAACACATGAAGACTGATGCTGTTCAACAGAATAACTTGCTCATAGAAATCGTAAAGTAGCAATATCCCGGTGATATGACCTGATGTAATAAAGAACGTGGATAAGCAGTCAGTGTTCAGAAGATCAAGAAATAAACATCCCCCTTACCTAGATATTCCCGCACACTATAGTCACTTGTCGGTGACCCCTGCCAATCATATCTCATGTTGAAAGACGTCTTCATCTAGACAAAATGTCTCACCCATAAATAAGGTTAGCAATGTTTCTTTCCTTAACAGAGACCCTAAAATTAAGATGTTTCAGTATTTTCAATGATATTTATATCCAGCTCACCTATTATAATCTTTATATTCAAAAATTTAAAGACAATTTGTTTTAAATTGGTGGGTTCTGCATTATGTATTTATCAACGATTAAAATGATAAATAACAGAACAGACATAAAGAGATTGGTTAATTTGCGTCAAAAATAGTTCATCAGAAATAATATTTTTTCAATAAATAAGAGTGCTTTGCCTGTGTCAACTCAATAAATCCCTATATTAAGGTTGTGTGTGTGTGTGTGTGTGTGTGTGTGTGTGTGCGTATGTGAATATGAGCCCTGAGCTAACTATTTGAAATCTCTTCACTAGGAGAGAGATTTAGCTTGAGATCGGTATAGCAATTCAAACTGTGGAGAAGAAACCAAGAAACTTAACCAGGGTTTCATTCATTTGAGAGATCTCTTCACAATCTGCCTACAGGGTTGAAACAGACTCTGCTGAATGTGGCAGAGGTCTCTGTCCCCAGACATCCCCTTCTCGAGTTACAGAGCAACTGCTGTAGCCTTCACCACAAAAACAGAGCACACCGAAATGCACTGTGAAGGACAACCTGCTCGCATTCCTTCTTGATTGAACAATATGTTTCTGCATCTGACCAAATGAATATTTCTGATAACATCAGCCCCCAAATTCAAAAACTTTCTGCAGCCAGACATTTAGTTCAAAATCTCCCCTAATTGTTGCCAACACGGCAGCTGCCAGCAGCTCAAACCTGACCAGCAGAGCATTTTCCATTCTCCTACCACTAAGAGGGTGAGGAAAGGAGATCTTCCCTGGCCATGACTATCTGATCTGGCACAGATTGGGGCAAAAGTTGGGGGAAGGGGAAAGGGAAAAGGTGAAAATAGTTGGCTCTGCTAGGATAATGAGAAAGTCCCAAAATAGCCTCTGAGCTCTAAGCGACTTTGCATCTTTGTTGGGGATAACAGAAATACCAGAATATGTGCAATCTTATTTTTAGTCTAATTCTTTGGAAATAGTTGTATTTCACCAACTTCAACAAGTTCAGTGAAAGGATAAAGAATAAATGTACAGCTCATGAGCATGCTGTTCTGCTTATTAGATGAAATGAATTGGATGAAACGGATGATTTATTTCCCACTTTTCTAAAAGGAAAGGGAAAATATGAAACATTGAAATCCATCTAGGCAAACAAACAGATTACATTTAAGCCGTGACTACCCAAATAATCCAGACTGGTGTGTGCCAGTGGGATTCCCCTTTTTATTCTCTTTTGATTTGTTGAATAAAGGAAAGGCAGGGATTATGGTGGTTAGAACATTTTCAGAAATATTCTAGTCAAAATCTCTAGCTCATGGGTGGCTGGATTAACACTGAGCAGTTCTAAAGGTCTGGGCCTCACAAAACTATAATAGCCTCTGTACAGAAGGACTTCGCGGAAATCCAAAAATCCTTCAGCTCTGCAGAGAGATTTTTGCCAGGACACAGGTCATTGCCAATAAGTCCCAGAGGAAAGAGAAATTCCACAGTAGAGACATGAACCTTACTTAGTAGCTGTTTAGCAACGAGGAGCTACCATTTGCTAAACAGTGTGGTAGGCCCTAGATAATCTCCATCTTCTGGGTAATTGTTGCCAAATTGGATCTTTAACGATGGAGTGTCATGTAATAAGCACTATAAGTGACAGATCCACAACATTTTGGGGGAATTGAAATGAAAACCAATTCATTCAGCCTGAAGAAGTCAAGTCTTGAATTATGAAAACAAGATTACATGGAGATTTACCCGGAAAGACTAAGGAGAGATAGTAATTTAGAAGTGAAAATACTCACACCAGTGAGAATGGGGAAAATTAACAAGGCAGGAAACAACAAATGTTGGAGATGATGCGGAGAAAAGGGAACCCTCTTACACTGTTGGTGGGAATGTGAACTGGTGCAGCCACTCTGGAAAACTGTGTGGAGGTTCCTCAAAGAGTTAAAAATAGACCTGCCCTACAACCAATGCAATGAAACGTCGGGACACCTGCACCCCGATGTTTCTATCAGCAATGGCCACAATAGCCAAACTGTGGAAGGAGCCTCGGTGTCCATCGAAAGATGAATGGATAAAGAAGATGTGGTTTATGTATACAATGGAATATTACTCAGCAATTAGAAACAACAAATACCCACCATTTGCTTCAACGTGGATGGAACTGGAGGGTATTATGCTGAGTGAAATAAGTCAATTGGAGAAGGACAAACAGTGTATGTTCTCATTCATTTGGGGAATATGAATAATAGTGAAAGGGAATATAAAGGAAGGGAAAAGAAATGCTGGGAAATATCAGGAAGGGAGACAGAACATAAAGACTCCTAACTCGGGGAAACGACCTAGGGGTGGTGGAAGGGGAGGAGGGCGGGTGTTGGAGGGGAATGGGTGATGGGCACTAAGGTGGACACTTGACGGGATGAGCACTGGGTGTTTTTCTGTATGTTGGTAAATTGAACACCAATCAAAGTTAATTAAAAAAAAAAAAAAAGAAGTGAAAATAGCAGGCTCAAAGGCATAGAAGCGTCAAAGGGAGTTTATTCAAAATTCTGGGAGTCAAATGAAATAAACCAAAAATGTTATAGGCTGGGAAGGGAGATTACAGAACAGGCTGCAACTTCTTCCATCATTGTCTGTGCACCCAACTGCAATGGGACTTGGCAAGAGGTAGATTCTCATTCTTCACTCATTGCATCCGGATTTAGCCGTGTGACTTGTTTTGGCCACCAGACCTCATCAAAGATGACACAGACAGAAGTTTGAAAAGCACTTACACTTTTTACAGGGGAACGAACCAAAAGGCCTACTATAAGCACATGCCTGCACCACACCCATCACTTGCCCACAGCGCTGCCAACCACTGATCATGTGACTAAGGCCCTCAGAAACCAGCAAGGCCGCAGGTGATCAGCCAAGTAACCCCACCCCCATAAATGAGTCCAGGTAAAATTAGAAAAAAATTTCTGACTCTGAGAGGACTGAGCTAAGAAATTATTACTCTCTTAAGACACAAGTTTTTGGTCTGGTGGGTCACATTGCTAAAGCTAACTGATGGTAGAAATGTTATAGAAGAGTATTATTAGGGCTCTTAAAAGTGAAAATGTAAAAAGTGCATAGCTGATTCAATCTAGTTTACCAAAGAAAAATCTCATTAAATAAAGAATTAAACAGTTCATAGACGCTCCAGAAGAACCAGATGATTAGACTGTGGAGCCAAAAGCAAAGTCCAAATTACCCTGCAGCAACTTTCTCCTGGATGCACCACTGCCTCCAATACAGGCTCCAGCCACACAAAATTGCATCTCTCGCTTTGGATGCTGAGCACTTGGTGCTCTTGGTAGCATCCCTCCAACTTTTGGAGACTCCATGATAACTGTCGCCCACCTCATCATGATAAATTTCATATGCCACCTTTTTATTTGCATTGTTCCCTTCCAAAGTAGAGTCTTCAGTAGGTCGCCATGATTCGCACAGTCAGGAAATATGCCCACCTCCAGTAATAGAGCAGAGTACTGGGAGAGTGGATCTGTGGTGTTGACTTTGTGGAAAAATTGGTTTATAAATTAAGAAATGCCCTAAAGGGCAGCCCAGGTGGCTCAGTGGTTTAGCCCTGCCTTTAGCCCAGGGCATGATCCTGGAGACCCGGGATCGAGTCCCATGTCGGGCTCCCTGCATGGAGCCGGCTTCTCCCTCTGCCTGTGTCTCTGCCTCTGTGTGTGTGTGTCTGTCATGAATAAATAAATAAAATCTTAAAAAAAAAAGAAATAAATGCCCTAAAATACAGTGTTCAAAGGTGCTAAGCAGCCAAAGATAACTTCTAAATGTCATTAGAGTCTACTTCTTCATCTATACACCTCTATTACTTAAACATACAAAAACAATAGGAACAGATATATTCCTCCTAATATAAGTCAACCATCACTCCACAAATAAAAATTTCCTCCTACTCCCCAAAGGGAGATGTCCCAAAGTTTCATCAATACAGCAAGTATTGCCAAATCTAGGATCTCCAAATGACATCATTATTCTCCTAGGGCTATCATGATCCTCTCTTGGTGCTCAATATTTTGGCCAGAATGTAATGTAATGTATACATAAAAGAGGAAAAGAACAAGAGGGGATATTTTTATTAGAATATTCAAATGTATACATGAGACATGACAGAAAAAAAAGATATTCGAAATGGTCAGGAAACTTCATTAGATAAAGCACTGCTCCCCCTTTATCTAGACCATATTCCCTTTGCCCTCAACCAGGTACTCAGTAGGTGAGGGTTCTCTACCTAATGAGATAACCCAAACCCCTATTCCTAAGAGATCTGAGTTCAGAGGTCCTATCTTTTGGTTCTAATCTTTAATTAATTTTTTACACTGGTCCTAACAATCCCATGGTACACCCTGTCCCCACTGTATACGAGCCACACTAACAGCAGGTGAAAAAAAGGTCCTTTTGCGAGACAAATTTAGCAGAAAGTAATTGGTAATATAGGACAAAGCCAGTCCACTATTCCTATCTCCATGAATTTGGAATTCCTTCCTTTAGAGCCTAGATGAAGGACCAGCAACCTTTCCCTTAAAGGGCAAGATGGTAAATATTTTAGACGAGTCGACACAATCAAGAGCATAATGTGGGTACTTGTATACTAATTTAAATTGATACTATTTAAAAATATAAAAACCAATCTAACTTGCCAGCCATTAAAAAATAAAAATAAAACACAAAAACAGGCCATGGACTAGATTTCACCCCCCCCCCCCCCGGGCTATAATTTGCTGACCTTTAGTCTAGATTATACAGGTGTTTTGGGCATGTCAATTTATTTTGGCTTTAGTAACCAAGTCCAGATTCCAATCAATGAACAATGTAAGCAATCAGGACCACTCCCAGCTACTGGTGTGTGAACCTATATCAGGGAATTCAATCTAGTATAAGATTATCCACCGCTTTTCTTGATCTACTACCCACAGAATCTATTCT
The DNA here is from genome assembly GCF_048418805.1 of Vulpes vulpes. Lineage (NCBI taxonomy): Eukaryota > Metazoa > Chordata > Mammalia > Carnivora > Canidae > Vulpes > Vulpes vulpes. The sequence goes on along the minus strand of NW_027325698.1, from coordinate 159,099 downwards.
TGCACGTCGACTCCCAGTTCTTCTTATATAAAGTAGCAAAATTGTGCCATCCTTAACTGTAAACCTTATCCTTTTAGGTTTTATTTTACAACTACCTCTACCCTCACCCAAGGACACTGATTCTAGTTATAGATCTGGAGATGCTAGGGTGCTTTTAGGGAAAATGATGTTATTGGGAGAATTGCCTCTCCCCTTTCAAGTTTATTGCTTTAGGCAAAATCATTCTAGATTCATCAAGCAAGGCAGAAATAGTCTCATTAGACAAGAAAGAAATCTCAGCTTCTTGCAAAACCACAAGAAAATTAGCTATTTTAGGGAAATAAACCTATTTAGGGCTGTTAGTTAGCTTATCACTGTTCCAGGAATGCTTGAAATCTATACAGCAAACCATAAGACTCAAGGCTCAAAAGTCACTGGCAACACTGCTTCTCTTGAGACAACCCTATTGCCATGGGGCACACATATCACAAACGCCCAAGCTCTTATCCAAGTCAAACTATGGATGCTATTGCTAGAACCTCTGCCACAACATCTGGAACCTGGATGCTCCCAACTGCACCAGAACCAGATGCTCCTGCTTCTTTCTGTCACTAGCTTCCAAATCATAGGCCCAAATCAGTAGTCAGATTGGCAAACTCTGGGGTATATCTTGTACCCTCAGTTATAAAAAATATATGAATATTAGAAAAGCTATATTCCTGGCTTCTACCATGAGGAGGTACAGACCTAAGCTGCTTAGTTCCTGGGAAGGTAAATAAAATAACGAAGTTTCAAAGATGTAAGGTGACTTGCTCATGAGCATTTAGCTAAGAAAAGAAGCTGTCTATTCCCTGAGCTCCAGCTCCTCACCGCCACACAACGGCCACTCTGTATAAATGGTAATCACATATAAGGGTATACATAAAATTACTAAGACATTGTGTGAAAGTAAGACAAGAAGACGACTGACAATGAATCATTAGCAACTCCATATTATCACATGTGGAAGAAGAGACTCATCTGAAGGGGACTGAGAAGGGTCAGGGAGTTAAAAAAAAAATAGGACAGTATGGGTGTCAAGGATGTCGAATTTTCTTTTTGAAGAAGAAGATGAAGTGGCAGGGATGGAGTGGCTGGGGATGTTGAGAAATGACTGGAACATCGGCCACAGACACTCTAGGAAAAACCAAAAGGGCATTAGAGAGAGCCATGCCCAGGCTTTTTCTGCTTTCAGATTCCAGCTAAGGCTTACATCCATGAGTCTGAAGATGCTTTCAGAAGTCCTTCTATAAACCCAAAGGCAATGGCCATAACAATAAGGCAGTTGGGGTTACAATAGAATGTAGCATAAAAAAAAGGAAGCGAAGAACGTTAGAGGGGTCTTCTAAGTAACAGATCAAGAACCTATGCTGGATTTGTTAGAAAGTGATCTGAGAGAGTTGCTAAATAATATGGGGGTTTCAAGAGCCTGGAAGTTTCTATGCAAAAATGGTTTGTGTGTAAATGAAAGTTTTTCATCAAAATAGCAACTGAAGAAGACAGAGTGAAAAGCATGTGGGGAAAAGAAGAAAATGAGGGGGTAGAGAAGATGGAAAAAGGAGCCAATCAGACTGAAGCTGAGATTTGAAACGAGCTTATTTGAAACAGATGCTGGAAGCAAATAGCCCCATGATCCTTTCCCTAAGCAATGACATTTATTCCAGACTCTAAAATTACGCAAACACTTTCTTCAAGATCAATGACTTGATAAAGAAGAAAGAAATATTTTCTAACTTCTCAGAAAACAGAGCTAATTTTTTATTTATTTTTTTTATTTTTTGAAGACAGAGTTCAGAGAAACATCTACCCAGGTACTATGACTCTTGTAGAGAGCAAAATCGATTTGATGATGCCACATCCTAACACCCACATAGAAGAGGGACCATGTTATTATCATGTATCACAAAACATCTTTTATTATCTCTAAAGATATGTAAAATATTAAACTATGAAAGTAAAACATTCAAACTCTTTCATTCGGTCACTCAATTAGTATTTATTATTTTTCCTAAATACCAGGAACTATGCTAGGCATTTGGAATACAATTATGAACAAAAAATCTTTTGCCATTCCTGTGGAGCTTACAGACTAGTAGGGAGACCTTAGTGACTTAACAATGGCATAAATATGATTATAGAGTTTAGTAAGCATCACGATGTGCAAATAGAAAATGCTATAGGAGCGCATGCTAAAGGAGACTCTAAAGTAGTCTGGAGGGTCAGCTAAGTCTATAGTGGCAGTAATGCTTTATGAGTGCAAGGGAATGAAAATTTAGAGGTGTCAGGAAAAGAAGGTGTGGTCCAGGTTGAAAATCTGAGTGGGCACCTGGGTGGCTCAGGGGTTGAGCATCTGCCTTTGGCTCAGGTCATGATCCTGGGGTCCTGGGATCGAACCCTGTGTTGGGCTCCCCGCAAGAAGCCTACTTGTTCCTCTGCCTATGTCTCTGCTTCTTTCTGTGTGTCTCTCATGAACAAATAAAAATTAAAAATAAATAAAGAAAATCTGAGACAGAAAGGACTCTGGTGAATTCTAGGAACTGAAAGATGGCTAGAGGGTAAATTATTAAATGAAAAGCAGTCCGTGATAAACTAGTCAGAGGAAGGAAGCCCAGATCACATAGTTAGTAAATAGATATTATGGCCACAAAATCGTAAAAATGAATAAATAAATAAATAAATAAATAAATAAATTTAATTAAATCTCCCTCAAAAGCTAGCTATCCATGAATAGTTTTGAGAAGGAAAGAGACATAATCAGATTTTTTGTATATTTTTATTGGAATTCGATTTATTAACATATAGTATAATACCCAGTGCTCATCCTGTCAAGTGCCCCCCTCAGTGCCCATCACCCATTCACCCCATCACCCCGCCCACCTCCCCTTCCACTACCCCTTGTTCATTTCCCAGAGTTAGGAGTCTCTCACGGTTTGTCTCTCTCTCTAATTTTTCCCACTCATTTTCCCTCCTTTCCTCTATAATCCCTTTCACTATTTCTTATATTCCCCGTATGCATGAAACCATATGATGATTGTCCTTCTCCGATTGACTTACTTCACTCAGCATAATACCCTCCAGTTCCATCCACGTCAAAGCAAATGGTGGGTATTCATTCTTTCTGATGACTGAGTAATATATTCCACTGTATACATAGACCACATCTTCTTTATCCATCATCTGTCGATGGACACCAAGGCTCCTTCCCCAGTTAGGCTATTGTGGACATTGCTGATCTAAACATCAGGGTGCAGGTGTCCTGCGTTTCTCTGCATCTGTATCTTTGGGGTAAATCCCCAGCAGTGCTATTGCTGGGTCATAGGGCAGGTCTATTTTTAACTCTTTGAGGAACCTCCACACAGTTTTCCAGAGTGGCTGCACCAGTTTACATTCTCACCAACAGTGCAGGAGGGTTCCCCTTTCTCCACATCCTCTCCAATATTTGTGGTTTCCTGTCTTGTCAATGTTCCCCATTCTCAGTGGTGTGAGGTGGCATCTCATTGTGATTTTGATTTGTATTTCCCTGACGGCAAGTGATGTGGAGCATTTCCTCATGTGCTTGTTCGCCATGTGTATGTCTTCTTTGGCGAAATTTCTGTTCATGTCTTTTGCCCATTTCATGATTGGATTGCAAATGACATATCAGATAAAGAGCTAGTATCCAAGATATATAAAGAACTGGTTAAACTCAACAGCAAAGAAACATAATCAGATTTTTTTTTATTAATGAACCAGTATCTATTGAATGCATAGAAAAGGAAAAGAGTAGAGGTGGTTTCAAGAGTCGATTTTGTTGCTTTAACCAAAATGACAATATTGTAGTGGAGAGAAGTGGATGCTTTAAAGGATGTGTAAGCACATGGATTAGAAATTCCAGGGAAAGAGGGAGGAAATTACAATGGTAGTTTTTCCCCTATTTCTAGCTTGCACAAGTGGATAAATGTTAATAACAGCACTGAGACATGAAATCTTAAAGGACAACCAGCTTTTAGGTGAAAAAAATAATGAATTTTAGGTATATTGAGTTTGAGTGAAAAATGAGATACTTAGAAAGCAATTGACTTCAGTAGCCCACAGGAAGATTGACTGGAGGTACACATTTGGGACTCATTAGTTGTGCAAACTATACATGAAGCCATGAGCACGGATGTGATTTAAATCTGTGAAGAGAATGGAGAGAATATCTACAGAGTGACAAAAAGGAAATAGCTAGGAGGAAGTCTTAAAAACATCATATCTAAAGTCAGAGGACGAAGGAAGACACCTTTCTGAAAGAAACTGAAAGAGGTCACCCAGGGAGATAAGAGAAAGCAGAATTGCAGAATTATGTGTCCATGACAACAAGGAAAGAGGATTTCAAAGAGGAAGAGATGTTTGAGATTTTCAAATGCTACTTAGAGGTCAAGTAAGATACACTGAAAAATGTTCATTGTGTTTAGTGACATGGATCCTGAGGGTTCTTACAGACATTCTTTTCATGGGGTGATAGAGTAGAAGTCAGAATTGGAGTGTATGGTGTGAGGATGAGTACAGAGAAAAAAGAAGGATTGGAAGCAGACAATTTATTTCGAGAAGCTGAGCAGGGAGGGCCAGAGGGAAAAAGATGGACTTCGCTGGGCCTGTCCTAAAGAAGAACTCATCCAATTTGTTTTTAATCTATACAATTAAAAAAATAAAATTTAATAGAGCATTTAAAATTGGATGATTTCACATAAAAATCCAGCTGTCCTTGAAATGTCCACTAATCTGACTACACAGATTTATATTACTGCCTCTCATCTGCCAAAAGAGAAACAGTTTGGAGAATTTAAATAACTTGCCCAATATCCCAGCTAGGAGGGGTTGAGGCTCGGCTGAAACCATGTCTGAGGATTTCAAGTCCTGTGTCCTTTGTATAATTCCACCCCTGATTCCCATGAAGCTTTCAAGATCACAAAGTGTGCATTCCAGGGCAATTCTGGAGTGATCAGAGGCACCCATTTCAGACTTTTCTTTATTTGACCCTGACCTGGAACCAATCTGCACTCTTACATGTGCAGGGTGAAATCAGAGCCCTACTGTCTGGGGTTCTCTGCCCTGGCTTCTGCAATTTCTGGGACTGAAAGAAAGTTCCTGTTTGATATGGTCAAAAGAAAGCCGTGGAGATCCCTGGAGACATTTCTCTAAGGATCAATGACTGCAGATGTGCGTACACACTGTCAGTCATGACTCACTAAATGATGAGAGTCAGAAAGAGTCAAGAATCCAATAAGAAATAAAGTACTTGGCCAGCTTCACGTTTTATACTCACAATGGCTGCCTTCCAAATGTCTGGTCTCTGGGATGGAAAGATCTTTCCTTAATTCTGGTATGGCCCTCAGTTCAGGGGGAGCTACTGTTCCAGAGATCAATAAAACCCAACGTGAAGACTATACTTTCTGCATTTACTAGGGAAACTCTTAGCTACTCTTTTTTTTTTTTTTTTTTTTTTGTGGGAGGGGTAGCTGTTGTTTTATTCAAAGAACCTACATTTTACTTTAATTCTGTGATTCTTACCTGCTACAGAGAAGACATAATTAATGTAATTGGTTATAAAATTAAATGTTTCCTTTCATAAGCATCAGAACTTATTTGTTTTTTAAGATTTTATTTATTTATTCATGAGAGACACAGAGAGAGAAAGAGAGAGAGAGGCAGAGACACAGGCAAAGGGACAAGCAGGCTCCATGGAGGGAGCCCGATGTGGGACTCGACACCGAGACTCCAGGATCATGCCCTTGGACCAAAGGCAGGCACTAAACTGCTGAGCCATCCAGGGATCCCAGAACTTATTTTTTAAAAACTTTGTTTTTCTATATTGTAAACTCTGGACACAAATGGAAGAATTATTAAATGCCTTTTGTTTTCAGGATTAGTTGGGTGTTTATTTTCCTTCTTCTTTCCCACCATCCCTTCACCTTTCTGCCACAAGCCTGGACAATGCAAGAGAAAAATTACTCAGCCTTCCATTTGCAGACCCTCAGGAAATGTCCTGAAAATGGCAAACATTTATTAAAAAGGCAATCAGTTTGAAATTTTCTGTCATCTTAATGAGAACTTAAATCAATAGTTTAGAATACTAGAAATATATTTAACAATAAATAAATAAATAAATAAATAAATAAATCTACAAGATATAGAGAGAAATACATTATTTTATTTTGAAAGCAAGAGAGGATGTATTTTAGTTTTGTATCCTTCTGAGAAGATAGCGAAGCATTATCACCACAAGAAAATGTATCCTCCAAAATGAAAAACTGTATTTCAGAAATTTAAATTAGCACAAATTCATTGCTGATGAACTAATAAACTATAAGCAATTAAGTGTTTTCATTAGATTTATGTATTAGTATCTCAGGCAGTGAAAGTAAAAATGATTTTATTTCACATGACCCACTATTAAATTTTCTCTGAAATACTTCCACATAAATAATTTAGGCTAATGCAATAAGATGTATTTCTTCCATGAACCTAAAGGAATTGTATTTGAACACACTTAAGAAAATAAATGTGAGGTACCTGGGTAGTGCAGTTGGTTAAGTGCTCAATCCTTGGTTTCAGATCAGGTCATGATCTCAGGTTCCTAGGATCAAGGTCTGCATCAGGCTCCATGCTCAGTTGGGAGTCTGCTTGTCTCCCTCTGCCTCTGCTCCTCCTCCTGCATGTGCTCGCTCTCTCTCTCTCCAAAATAAATAAATCAATCTTTAAAAAATTAAAATAAATCTCATCCTTAAAAATTAGCCATCCCAAATTTTTATCTGACACATCAAAGAGTCAAATAACAGTACATACTTCTTGCTTATTTGTGAACTTCTTGAGCATAATGCAAAAACCATGAAGGTTACTATAATAGCCTGGCTTCCTGGAGACCCACTCTGAGGTGGAGGTCAGAGGTTAGCATGCAGAAAGTTTATCAGTGAGTGTCCTAAGAGTCAACACCTGAGAAAGGCAAGAGAAGGAAGGAAGAGTGGACAGAGGGAGGTGATGGTTGCCCTACAGTCTCAACAAAGGCCTCAGTCAGCCTAACACTGAATTCTAAAGCTGAGATGACCCTTCAGAGCTCTCCTGATTGACACAAGGGACCTAGATTTTTAGAGCCCATGTAAATCAATACTGGACATAGACCTCTCGGGGATGAGAATATGACCTTGCACCGTGATGATTCTGTTAGTAATCTTCAACCATCATTCCACAATGAGGCCATAAGAGTCCCATTTTAACAAACTGATCTATAACATTTGGTATTTAAAAAATAGATAAGGAAACCATACATATCAATCATCCAGGCTTTTACGAGACACGAATTATACATGTTCTAGCACTTATACAAGACTCTAAAAAGACCCTGACTTAAATCTCTCGTAGGTCATGTTCAGCTGGTATCTTTAGTGATACAGTCAAACCTCACTTGACAAATTTAGGTGACTGAAGTAACTTACAGAGCTTGCTTGTCAAATCAGAGTCAGAGAAATCAGAGATTTTATCTGGTATCCAATTTTACTAAACGATTATAAGGATGCAACAAGCACAAGGCTCAGTCAAAACAGCCATCTGAGACATCCATGGCAGCTCCCCAGATTCTGGCTCAGAATAAATTAATCCTCTAAGTGAGTTTTATGGGGTACCTCATACAGCTGGAACATTTAAATATGAAACAACTCCAAGGAGTGGTATTGCCTGCATTATCCAGGAATCCATGTCTTTTGGATCCTTGGTTCTATTTTTCCAGGAAATCCTTAGCTAGAGGCATCCTGCTAAAGGCATGTTCAAAGTTAAGGGCTTTTTTTCATAACAAAGAACATTAGCCAAAGGTCAAGTTGACAAGGAGATGAGATTGGGTCACTTACTTTCTTTTCTTTCTGCCAGGAACATTCCCACCATCCATAAAAGGGGGTGAGAGGATCTCTGAGCATCTGCTTTAACTCCTTCTCACAGTCACTTAATGTTAAAATGCACAAATGGGACAAAAAGAGAGTTCATTTACCTCTAGGATATAATTTATAAACCAGAGTGGTACAAGTAAAACAGAGATTCATGGGGTTATGCAAATGTAAATAATGGCATAAATATAAGGGAGAGTACATCACCTTGGGTAAAAATGGTGAGAGGCCATCATCCAAGATGAAATGGGGCACTATGGCAACAAAGAGATGGAAAGAGGGGTTGAGATCTCAAGACAGTAGATGCTCACCACATCCTCAGAAAAGAATTGGAAGGTCAAAGTAGGTCAAGGTTAAGACTAACAGGTTTTTAAATTATACTGTGGGTTGTCTATCCACCGCAGAGCCTACCACTTACTGAGTTTCTGAGAAGAGAAAAAAAATGCTGATGAGTCAAAAAAACAAAAACAAACAAACAAACAAAAAACCTTGAAAAAGTCTCTTGGGCAATTTGGAATGAAAGGTAAAAGGAATAAAAAGAAACAACCTGGAAACCGCATAATTCTGAGGCTATACCTCAAACTTCCTTTAACATGCTTCCAAAATACTACTTCTACTTCCTTTTTCTATCTCTTTCTACTCCTCCATCTACTCCTCACTATGTCTGAAGACCCTATCCACAACCAAGAAATGACCCATAGGCTTTTCAAGAAAATCTTTAAAATAATTATATGAATGTGCATAAAAACATCTGTCAGATCTTAGATCTGTGCACTTTCTCTCACCTATTTCTGAATATTTTTAAAGAGTGTAAGAATCAGTTATGGTCTGCCTTTCATTTTCCCTCTTTTTTTTTTCTTCGATGCAATCACAGACACAGTTCCTAGAAATATTAATAATATTCTCTTAAGGGAATTTTCCAACACAAGGTCAAAGATAGATATTTAAAAGATAAAAAACTGCTTCAGGATAAAATTATACTCCAAGTAAGTTCTGTGAAAATACTTAATGGAAAAGTCAAGTAATTTATTCTCTAAAAGATTTGTTTCCTGCTGTATAATCCATGAAGAAGTTACAAAAAAAGAAAGAAAGAAAGAAGAAAGAAAGAAAGAAAGAAAGAAAGAAAGAAAGAAAGAAAGAAAGGAAGGAAGAAAGAGAAAGAAAGAAGAAAGAAAGAAAGAAAAAGGGAAAAAAATGTGAACCAGCAGAAAATTACCAGAGAGGAAAGGTAGCAAATATATTTCAGGAGAAGCAAACTGAACTTAGATCGTTCATACGTCAGATACTTTTCAAACATCAGAAAGCACATGACCTGCTAGGGGGTATCAGCCGAGAAGACCCGCTGATTGGCATTTATTTGGCAAATAACTAAGAACCCAGGGTCGGAGCTTCAGGGGGGCTGACAAAATTGGAAAGCAGATGTGAACTCAGAAAATGGAGCTCACAAAATACTGATGACTGTGGCTCAGGAGCACTATCGCCACAGGCAGCTCGTAACCTAAGCCCATGCCAACCTTGCCACACCCCTCAGCATGACTTCGATTTCCCTTTAAGGATCTCCTTGTATGGAATCCTGCGTTACAGAAGTAGGTGTTAGGGAAGGTTTTGGAGGAGAGAGGGAAGAGGAGGCTTTACTTTGCACACCTACAATAATGTGTGCAAAACCTCTCCAGCAAACATACAATTCCTCTCCAATTTCTCTTTAGCACAACTAGCCGAGGAGCCTTCCCTCCCCTCTCACTCCTCCCTGGTATAAGGCCTAAAATTCAGGCTCAAGATTGTATGTTGCCTTGACAACTATTGAAATCCAGAGCGCATGGACTGGCCTTCCTCTGCTGTGGCAGCCTGGATCCCTGAGCCAAACAGCCCTCCGTGTCAAAGAGACCAGGTGTGGTCTCTGCTCGTCCCTGAATAGCAGGTTGCAGTTCCCTGCCAACCAGCAGAAGAATTCAAATGACCTAATGACACCCTCCCACCAGACCCAAGGGGCACCCATTCTGTAGGTACTCTGAAGCCTGCCTTCCACAGCCCCTGGGCTGTTCTGAATGCAACCCGGAGTAGCCTACATGACGTGCGGTGGCCTCTTCCCTGAGCTGTGAGCCTATGTGACTGATAAACTGCTCTTGTGATTTGTCCAGTAATCCCCATAATCTGGGGGCAGGAATCCCTCCACCACCAATGGGGTAAAGAGGAGGTAAATAAAGCCCTGTGCCTTCACCACATCAGCCTCAAGAATTGGCACTTCCAGTCTCCTTCCTTTCTTTCTTTCTTTCTTTCTTTCTTTCTTTCTTTCTTCTTTCTTTCTTTCTTTCTTTCTTTCTTTCTTTCTTTCTTTCTTTCTTCTTTCTTTCAGATTTTATTTATTTATTCATGAGAGACAGAAAGAGAGAGAGGCAGAGACACAGGCCCAGGGAGAAGCAGGCTCCATGCAGGGAGCCTGATGCGAGACTCAATCCCAAGATCCCGGGATCATGACCTGAGCTGAAGGCAGACACTCAAACACTGAGCCACCCAGGTGCTCCTTCTTTGTGGTCTTATCACCTAAATGTGCATACCTCCACACTATAGTTTAGTCTCGGCATCCCCCTCCTCTCATTTTTACATTTTATCCTTTATTTTATTTTTTAAATTCTTAAAAAGATTTTATTTATTTATTTGAGAGAGGGAGAGAGAGAGAGAGAGAGAGATGAGCAGAGTGAGAGGCAAAGGGAGAAGTAGTGCCAGATGCAAGGCTCCATCCCAGGACCCCAGGGTTACCACCCAACCCAAAGGCAGACACTCAACCACTGTGCCACCCAGGTGTCCTTCCAGTCTTTCTTAAGGATGTAAATCTTTAGAAAGAGCTCTGTTCCCTCTAACCTTCAAATGTTCATTGCACCGTGTACCACTTGAAGAACAGGGTAGGCCAGTCGGGAGGCAGACTTCTTGAGCACAAGAGAAAGATCCTCCAGTCACCTGACTCCACCCTGCCTTACACTGCAGTAAAGATGTTAAACGACATTTTGTTGTTATTTTGCTTAAGGACTATAAAACTGAAGTTGGATTTACAATGTGAAATATAACTGCCAAGAGACTAAGCCACTAGTATGCTTTCACTAATGCTTTTTCTTCCTCTGTGCAGATCTAAATGAAAAGTCAAATTATATTTAGGATTCTTCGTGCATTCAGAAAAACGGAGATTATTTGTATGAATCGAATATCCAGTAGAAATAAATATAAACTTCCTAACAGTCTTCGATGTATTTTTTAATGTATTGCCTCACTTAGCCTTCGAAAAAAACAAATGAGCCGTTACACAGAGTTATGATCTCCGTGGCCCAGATGAGAACACTGACGCACAGAGATTGGGTAATTTGCCCAGGGTCACAGGGTGATGAATGATGGAGCAGAATCGGAAACCAAGACAACACTTAGAGGTTATTCTCTGCTTTGCTGTCTCTTCAATCATAGGTGCCAAGAAGCAGGTAAAGCCTGGGAGATCCCATAACACTCATCCTTATTTATTATAAATTCTCTAATTCTGTCTCTCCCAACATATTGTAATTTCTTTGATTCCAATCTCTTTGACTCCCTAATGTCTCACTCAGAATATGTCACGTAGTGTCTACGCATATGCCATAGAACATACAGATGACTAAGTGAACAAATATTTTAAAATGTCCATTCATCTCTACAATCATGCTGCAAACTGTCTGAATTCAGTTTATCAGGCTTGTATATCGGTGTGTTTCCTCAAGACTCTCACTCTATTTTCCTGAGATCTAGGTGTAACCAACGAGATATCAAGATCTCTGGTGTGGGAGGCACGTTAGTGGCTCAATTGGTTAAGCCGCCAACTCTTGACTTCAGCTCAGGTCATGATCTCAGGGTCATGAGATGGAGCCCCAAGACCGGCTCCCTGATTAGCAGAGAGTCTGCTTGAGATTCTTTCTCTCCACCCTTCCCCCCTGCTCATGCTTTCTCTCTCTCAAATAAATTAATGAAAAAAAAAAAAAGGGATCTCTGGTGTGGGATTCAGCCAAAATTATCTTTTGTGGGACATGAGTCGACAGCACACCTTTACATAATCTCCTCACTTCTCTACTCCCTTAATATTTTCAAGGATTTTTTCCTAATAAGTAACATGCCTATGAATCCTCATCTCAGGGTATGCTTTGGGAAACCCGCCCTAAAACACCATCTACAGAGTATGTTCTCTTTTTCAACATTGTAAAGTTAACTACTCTTGACCAGCTTTAAACACACTAACTTGGCCAGGCTTGTCTTGCTCTTCTTGTTTCTGGCACTAGAAATATTGCATGTTTATGTCACCTTTTGCACATGCCTAATTTTATCAGTTATGTGTTAGCTTTATAATCCAACTTGGAATTTTGGTGTTATCTTGATCCTGCTCCCATACTGTCTGCAACGGATGCTCATTTTATCCATGTAAAAGTGTAGAAACTCTTAGCATTTTCCAACTGTTATTACACTTTCTAATATTCCCAATAACTTGTATTTAAGCAAGACCATGATTATCCTCTCCATCTTGAAAATGAGAAATATTTGGCTCAAAGCAGAGGCCACTCGGCCACGTCCTTAGAGATAATGGAGCTGAGCCCCAGAATTCAGGTTTTCAGATTCCTAGACCAGTGCTCATTCACATATTTATCAGTCACTTCTTGAAACTATGTTTCGCCTACTGGAAGTCACTAGGATTGTTCTTACATGTTCTTAAAATCTCTTAACTCTGCCACTCTCTATCATCAAGTACCAAGTAAAACAACATGGAACATCAGAGCAGCCTGAGACATTTAATTCTATGCATATGTGTCAAATCATTACATACGCATACTAAATTTCCCAGCTGTCATTTGTATGCGGGATGAAGTCATGGGTAACTTGCCCAACAATGGTTACATCAGTCTGCAACAAAATCCAAAATATCCCATGGCGTGCATGTGAAGGTGTCTGAAAAGGAAAGAATCTTTCTGATCTGAAAACAGAATTTGGATCTTCAAATAAAAGTCTTGTATTGGATTGCACATCCTCTGCATTAAATCAGGTTACTGTGACCTCACACTTCAGAGTTATTTCATTTCTGGATTTTTCTCAGAAATTGCCAATGGCAGAGAAATGAGAAAAAAAATCCATATATTTTGGTAAAAAATTAAAATACAGTTATCTCGGCCCTTATAATATTATTTGATATGTTTATTCCTCTTTCTCATTCATTCTATGGGTGTTTCTTTACAATCTTAAAGTAAGATAATGTATTTGATAAAATAATCATAAACTACCTTATATTAATTAGAAACCAACCCATGAACATGTAGGAATTTATTGAATCTTCTCACTATTTTAAAACATTTTATGTCAATTTTCCACTGAAGATTTTAATTCAATTGCATTATTCTAAAATGTGATATATATATACATCTACATGTACCTATATATTGGTATTCATATATGCATATATGTAGTATTCAGGGGAAGATGGAGGAATTTTTTTAGAGTCATGATGCCTTTTCCTTCTATACAGAAAGTTCTTCTTTGCAAACAAGAAAGGTTGATCAGAATAAGAACACTATTGTCTTTATGGGGGGGAAAAGTCCGCTTGCATTCCACTCCAAAAGAGAAGTTGAAAAAGCTATTTATTTCTTCTTATTCTAATATCAATCTTTTTAATTCTAGCAATCTTTTTAATACATTTAGTTTTCAATGAGACTTTACAAATGACGCCAAATCAATATATTCAATCAAGTCAAAAATCTTTATTGAGTGCCTATCACATGCCATGCACTCTCCTAGCGTCTGAAGTTATATTAGAGAACAAAACAAAACCAGACTCGTGGAACTTTTACTTTGGTGAAAAAGTACAGACTATATAATACCAGATGGTGATAAAAAAAAAAAAAAAGATGTCATAAAAAGATTAAATTCAGGTAAGAGGATAGTGTGTGATAGCGGAGATGAGGATAATTTAGGTAGAATGGCCAGAGCAAACCTTGCCTTGTGGAAGCCCAAAGGAATGAGTAAGTCAGTCATGCATACATCTATTCATGACTGGAGTAAAGACTATTCCAGGCAGGAGAGCAAATGAAAAGACTGTAAGGCAGAAATATGCCCAGCATGTTTGAGGAATAGGAAGAAGTCAGTGTGGCAAGAGAAGCTTTAAAAGATGAGTTTTGAGAAGAATAAAGGATGAGGTCATGTAGGAACTAGGAGTTCTCAGTAAGGACATCACTTTTACTCAAGATGAAATAGGAAGTTATTATAAGGTTTAAAGCTGAGGAGTGACACAAGCTGACTCAAGTTTTTTCAAACTTTTCTAACATCTGACTGCTGCGTTGAGACTCTACCTTAGGGGGATAAAAAGAGAAAGCTCATGTGGGAAGCTACTGAAATCATTCTGGGGAGAGAGAATAGTGGTAGGATGCATGAGCTGGGAAATTAGTTGATGCTGAATATACAGTTTGATGGAAAAGCTAACAATGTTCGCTGGTGGACTGAATGGGAGGTATGCAATTAAAAAAGAAATAAAGAGTAACTCACATCATTTTGCCTAAGCAACCAGTAGAATAAAGTTATTTTTTTTCTTTTTTGGGTAAGAAAGACCACAGGAATGGTAGGATAAATGAAGAAATGAACAGTTAGATTAGATACCCAAGGGGGTGAGGACATCTCCTAAGCTATTGGACCAGCGAGTCTGGAGTTGAAAGGAAAATCTGGGCTGGAGATAGGAAAATCTGGGCTGAGTCATCAGTGTATATAGACAGCGTTTAAAGCCATGAAATTGGAGATCACTAAAAGGACAGTGGCGACACAGAGACAACAAGAGGTAACTTTGAACTGCATGGTCTTTATTGATGTGTGTGTTCCCAACCGAAAGTCAACAGTATGACTTTCATGTGGGCTCCAAGACTCTATTCTTGTAGAATTGATACAAAACAAATTAAAACTGGCAGTACCCAGTCATCAAGGTTTCTCACTTTCTTGTGTGAGACTAATGTGCAGGTTGCAAAATACTCTAAGTTCTAGGGATCTCTACTAATAATGATTTGCTCACAAATTACTGATTGATTTTGATGCCAAAGAGTGATAAACGGCGAAAAGAAGAATCATACAGTGCCAAATCACATAACTACCGCCAACAATCTTTCCCTGTTTGATAATTACCCCCAAATATTTTTACATCTTTGCAATTTTCTTCCCCATAACTAATCATTTCCTTTTACTTAAGATGCCTTCTTTGTTTCTAACCATAGTGAACACATACATATACTGACAAACCCTGTGGGTGTGTGTGTGTGTTTAATACATTTCCATTTTAATGTGAAATCCTCCAACATTCTTTTTAGTTTGTTCAAAGCATTGATTTTGTAGAAACAAAACTTTGATGAAACACACAGAACCACAGGAGATTTAACATGCTATGGTGGTACTTTAGGAGAAGTGGCATTTGGTCTAACACAGAGAGAGACAGAGAGAAGGTGGGAGAGAGGAAGAGAGAGATCTTTAATAGAGAGACAGATAATATTAAAGCAATGTTAAACCTATTACATAATACTAAAATTTAACCAATGTACTCAGTTCATTATCTTGTATATTTTAATGTATTACATTATATATAATAAATATATATATATAATAGTTGTATGTGTATATATATATTAAGTTTAGATTGTGATATATTTCAAGTAGGCACTATACACAAAAGCTCTTCTTCCAACAAAACTTTTTTTTTCCTGGCACTGATTTGTCACACCAGCAACATTTCAGCATTCTTAAACACTTGGATAATTAGATGAGAAATAATTTGTTGTTCATATGGTATCCAAATTCTTAGCATCACAATACTAGAAAGAAAACAGAGTATGTTGATAAGAAACAGTGTCAAATCCAATAAACCCTGCTTTATATACTTTGTGCAATGAACATTTATATTCCATTCATCCCCAAGATAGTTGAAATGATCTGCCAACAACAGCTGTTACGAAAAAATGACTGTGTACCACTTGACATCAATATGGCAGATGTGTGTACTCGCTGCAGCTGTCAGGCTACAAAAGGAGCAGCAAAAACCTACCAAACTGTGCCCACAAACAAACAAAAATATTTCACATTATATGCAGATTAGAAAAAAGAAATCCCAAACACAAGGGACAGAAATGAGGTAAGATGGCTGTTTTGCAACATGTGGACTAAACTAATAAATAGTTCATGTGCTCCTCAAGATTGTTTTGGCATCATGAAAAAGAGACATATATCTGCTTCATATGTCTATCCGTTGCTTTTGCGGGATACTAGGTTCCGGGGTTCACAGCACGACAGATCATTTGCTTTTGCAAAGACCATCACCACGGATCCACCATTCACTTGTCCTGAACCTTACACACAAGCACACACCTGTAAGCATACACGCAATAGCACTTTACAGCAAAAGACAGCAAGACACATTTAACCGTATTATTGATAAATCCCCCAGAAAGCTTTCCCTGGAGCACATTGCAGCCAGCAGATCTGACTGTAAATGATAAGTCAACCCCTTAGCAATTACGGTGTCGGTTCTTGCTGTCCATTTAGGATTGCTTGGGTTTACCATTTAGGGTTTTTTTTTTAATCCTTTTATGGGTATCTCTGTTCAAAAGAACAAAATGGAATGCATGCGTGGTTGTTCTAGTGATGGGTTTGGTGATGGATTCCATCAAGGTAAACATTATTCTCTATGGACTCCAAATTCATCTTTCTTGTCTTAATGTGGTTAAGGAAGTGGCCAAAAAATGCAAGGAAAGCAATTGAGACTATTTGGTGACTCCTATTTCACCAGGGAAAGGCAGAAGGCAGTCAGGAAGCACATCATACTTGGGAAGAAGGAACTAAGCGAAAACCCCCGCAAAGCATCTTCCTATAGCAGAAATCAACGCTACACTCTAAGTGACAAAAGCTTTCCAAGCCCAGGACAGTATGATTCCAATAAATGTATACAAATAATAATAAACAAAGATTACTGGTCCGGGAGAAAATACAGAAATTAACATTTTAAGTCTGCACATTAGAGTTGGGAGGTATTTAACGAAAATCCAGTTTTTCCAATAGATTTTAGTCTATACTAATGTAAAAAAGTGAAAAACTTTAGAAGTGTCTCCAGTCATTCCAGACATTTTTCACTGATAAAAAATCAAAAAGGACAACTTCCAAGTTTGTAGAAATTGGCTGGGACTCGGCAACTGGCAATTGGCGGCAGATATTCATTCCCTCCCCCGTACTGAGCCTGGTTTTTGAGCCATAAACCCTTTGAAGTCCATGGGAGTTCTACATGCAGAGGTTGTGTCTGGTGAATCTGGCCTTTGTGTTTTTGCTCCCCACCCCGACACACATTTAATAAATGTTTAGTGCTGAACTAATATATATCCATGTAGCATCTTCTGCTTTTCTTCATAATATATGAAAGTTGTATTTAAATTATATAATCCAGAGAAAATATTAACCTGTATGACTTTCATAAGCAGAAATAATTCAACTAAAATTACAAATACGTACTATGCATTAAGCAAATAGTGCTTAAATATGTACTATAAGTACTACATAGAATGGGAAAGTAAAATTTTAAAATTTTCATTTTAAAATGAGTAAAAAATGTATGTATAAAAACATTTATATATGTGTATATATGTATATATATGAATGATCCAGAAAAGTATTCCAATTAATTTATAAATTAGCTTTCGCTCTCTCTGTCTCACTCCTCCTCCTTCCTTCTCTCTTACCCTCTAACTCAATCTCTCTGCTCCGTGTCTCTGTCTCTCTCTGTCTCTCTCTGTCTCTCTCTCTTTCTGTCACTCTTTCTCCTAGTTAGAAGACTTTAAAAGTTGAATCATTTGGCCTCAAATTTTCCACATTAGTGTCTAGGCTAAAATGGAATTTCTTTTGAAGGCTTAAGCAAAATCCACCTAGTTATTTGTGAGTTATGTGAAAAATAGAAGAAATATGTTTCTCCAGTTATAAAAAAAAATATTAAGATTTTTCTTTTTGCTCATGTAAGTCAATTGGAGCCAGAGGTACAAACTTCAACTTGGAAAGATTTGAATCCTATTAAGGAAAGGAAACATCTGAATTCAGTGAAAATCTTCTAAGTATTTTTATTCTTTATTTATGGAATTTAAAAGAAAGCTGGTTTGAGTAAACCAAGTAAAACATGTCTATCTAAAAAGTCACAGAATCATTTCTTAGGGTAGTCATGGTGCATATCTGCATGCATGAGCTTGTGAACTCTCTCTCTCTCTCTTTCTCTCTCTCACTCTCTGCTTCTCTGTCTCTATCTCTGTCTCTCTCTCTACCTTCTAAAGCTGAGAGAAATTAAGTGAAAAAAAAACATATTGCAAAATTAGAGGTAAAAATATTAAGAACTTCAAGCCAGGAAATGACTAAATGAATTATTCGTGAATAATGGTAGACATAAGTGAGGGTTGTATATATGTGTAAAACATTATTAACAAAACACTAGGATTATGTTGGGATTGCACTTCGAGTTTTTCACTTCTTAATTCATAGGTATCACATGCAATCCTGTGCCCTGCTCTCATTCCAGATTAATCCAGCCCTGCTCCACCCTCTCCCTCAGCCCTGTTTCCATTTCCAGATGCTTTTAGGTGGCCTCTCCGGCCGCTCCAATCCTATGGTTTCAAGAAACCCTGTGTACTACAGTTTATAAGCATCTTCTACTTTATTTCTTTACATGGTTCAAGAAAGACCAGTTTTCCCAGATTTTTTACATGGAAACCCCATCTTCTCTCACTGTCTTCTCTCTGAGACATAAGTGAAAGGGTCAACACTTAGTCTCCATTTCCTCTTTCTAGCTCAAGGCACTGGCTTTGACTCCTCACCATCCTCCTCCATCCTTTGCATTCTTTGGACTGTAGATCACTCCTTTATATTAGTAACATGTTTGCAATGAGACTGAAAGTCTCTTACAGACTTTCCCCATCCCTTCCCCCCTCTATTTCCCTCACATCAGAACTGCATCATCATTTCTATGGATGACCGTCTCCATGTCCTGGTTTTCCAGCTCCCATACTTTAGTAAAATGTTGGCCTCGGCCTTTTGATTCCCATGACACTACCACAGACCAAGCTCTCTTCATTTGCAACCTATAGTATTGCCATGGCCCCCAAACTAACTTCTGGGCTCGGGATTCCTCTGCCTTTCTTCAATTCATTCACCATCTTGATTTCTAGATGCAACTTTAACTATCTACAAGCACTTTAATGCATGGTTTCTCAGGGCATGACTTCCAAATAACCACATAATCAGATTTCACCACTCGAGCTTAGTCTGTAAACTGCGAAGTTTATCTGACTTACTGCTATGGAAGGTAAAAATCAAGGAGCACCTGGGTGGCTCAGTGGTTGAGTGTCTGCCTTTGGCTCAGGTCATGATCCCGGGGTCCTGGGATCAAGTGCCGCAGCAGACTCCCCACAGGGAGCCTGCTTCTCCCTCTGCCTGTGTCTCTGCCTCTGTGTCTCTCATGAGTAAATGGATAAAATCTTTAAAAAAGAAAAAATAAAGGTAAAAATCAGACACTTTTCTCCCCCCACTCTTCTTTATTATTCATGTTATTATTTTTTCTTACTTTTTAACTTCATATACAGTACTTATATACAGGAGCTTTACAGAGTATTTCTTAAACAGTTATTCCAGAAGAAGAGAGATGTGAAATTATTACTTCTGGAGAGTGGAACAGCTTATAAGGCTTTTGCTCTTTATTCTGTACCTCCCAGTCTAGTTACATGTCCTTGAATTGCTTGCGAAATAAAAATAAATAAAACGGATGTTCGATCATGACATTCACTTTCAATGACTGTTGATTTTCTCAAAAAGATTAGCCTTTCTATAACTCATCCTGTTGAAATTCAAGTGTACCTCTCCCGTGTAACCCCCAGACCTCAGGACCTAATCTGTTTTTCTGCTTTACAATGTTATTCCCTACTTGTCTTAACAGTTTGTCCCCAAACTGTGCAACTTGCCCAGAACTATGCCCTCACACTGAGGGCGGGCTTTATTCACCAACAGGCCACACACATCCAGCATGTCATGATGCTGTGCCCCCTATACAATTCTTGATTATTCATCATAGCAAATCTGTCCAGAGGAAGATCAGGTGTGTCGCATCCTCTAGCTAAGGCACAGTGAACAAAAGCCCTCCATACGGCCAGAATTGTTTCTTGCACCCTAGCCTTGTCCCTGCCAACCATACCCTCTTCCAAAGAATTCCCTCCTACCAGCAGCAGCAGCCACATAGGTAAAGCACAGACTTACACAGGGACAAACTCACACAGATAAGGACTTGATGTTCAATTTCTCTGTTCCCTCCAGCTCTTCTTGGCAAGATTGTAAGTAGCTGCAAGACAAGAATTTTTTTTTCTTCATGAAGAAATGATTTAAGCTGAAGGAGTCAAGAAGAATTTTGACAACTAACAATATGATGGACTCAAAAACCTGCAACATACCTCATTTTAGCACCACTCCCTACTTTCGTAAGTAAATGTATACATTTGTTTTTTTTTCCCCCTAATTCAGCAGAGTTCTCATTTGAGGGAATATCTTTTCTTGCATGCTTTATTCTCATGTTTAAATAAAAAGAATGTTTTCTTTCACCGTGTGTGTTTTTCAAAAGTGAACTTTCCATTTCATGTTATGGATGACAGTGGCCAGCCCAAGTTCCACGATTCCCTAGCAAGGGTCTGGTCCCCAAATCAGATGAGATGTACTCATCACTCAGTCTAGGCAGCCATCCGCCAGGTGGAAAGTCCTCAGGCTGCATGAGAGAAACAGCCAGAGAAAGAACCTCACAGCCAAGGAAAGAGAATATAATATTTTGAAATATTTCAAAAATGTCTTATGGAGAAAGGACAGTCTCTAAATTTGGACAGAAGAAAAAAGATGAAGAAAGCCACATTTTCCATTTTAGCAGCCTAAAATATGTGTCCCTAAGGGTGTTCTCCATCAAATAAGAATATCAAATTATTCCAGGAAAGTTTGTCAAATCTGCAACTTCAACACAGAATTTCTTTACAAGCACAATATTCTTTTTTGTAGCTGTCAGTCATTTGATAATCCTGATGCACCTTCTGTTCTCATCAAAGAGTCTGAAATAGCCATGAATCCTGTCTTTGATGATTGTGGTAGAACCAGAAAGGAAAACAAAACATCACCTAGTTCTGCTTTCCTCTGCTTTCTGTACTCCATCCACATCAAATCTTTTATTCCTTTCAGTTCACCCTACCTCTTCTATCTCTGAGCCAATGAACTTGCTGGTCCCTCTTCCTGGAACAAGCAACCATCCTCACTTATCTAAAGCCAACTTACCAAGTACATCTTATGTATTATCCGTTCACTCTGCAAATATTTAGGGCAGGCCGACTAAATACCCAGCACTATTGGAGACACAGGTATTACATCAGTGAGCTCCTGGGCTCCACATTCCAGGAAGGGGACAGAGGCAATAAATAAACAAATAATATGAAGCATCTCAGATGGCAATCAGTGCTACACCGGCAGCAATAAATCAGGATGAGAAGAAATGGGGTTCTGAAATAGTGGTGGTGGCTCATGGAGTGTGGCCAAAGTATAGCTCTTCAATGACATTTAAGAAAACATCTGAAGAAGATGAAGAATGAATCCGATGTGTATCTGGGGCAAGACTATTCCAGACAGAATGATCAGAAAGATTCTGAGGGGCACCTGTGTGGCTCTGTTGGTTAAGCAGCTGACTTGATTTTGGCTCAGGTCATGATCTCAGGGTTGTGAGAGCAAGTCCCAGGTCAACTCTGTGCTCAGTGGGGAGTCTGCTTAAGACTCTTTCTCTCTCTGTCCTTCTGCCCACCTCTCAAATAAATAAGTAAATCTAAGAAAGAAAAAGAGAAGGAAAGAAAGAAAGAAGAAAGAAAAAGAAAGAAAGAAAGAAAGAAAGAAAGAAAGAAAGAAAGAAAAAGAAAGAAAGAAAGAAAAAGAAAAAGAAAGAAGGAAAGAAAGAAAGAGAAGAAAGAAAGAAAGAAAGAAAGAAGAAAGAAAGAAAGAAAGAAGAAAGAAAGAGAAGAAAGAAAGAAAGAAGAAAGAAAGAAAGAAGAAGAAGAAGAAGAAGAAGAAGAAAGAAAGAAAGAAAGAAAGAAAGAAAGAAAGAAAGAAAGAAAGAAAGAAAGAAATACACACACGATGTTGGGTATGTTTGAGGAGTAGCACAGACACCAGAATGGCTGGAGCAAGGGGTCAAGGAGATAGGAGTCATCAGAGGATTTTGAGCTAAGCAATGGCATAAACTGAGTCCACATTGGAGTTGTGGAGCTGTGTTGGGAACAGGTAGTGGGTGGAAGGGGACAAACAAGGACAGTCAGGAGACTTGCAATGATCCATGCAAGAGATGATGGACACCTGCAGCAGGTGGTGATAGTGCTGGTAGTGAGACATCGCAAGATTCGGGATATTTTGAAAGTACAGCCTGACAAGATTGACTGAGGAACCGGATGTGAGCCTCATGTTAAATGTGACGTCCTCAAGGAAACCTGATGTCAGGCCAGGTTAGGACGTCCTGCTATGCACTTTTAGGCAACTTGATATCTGTCCTTGTGAACACAGTGCGCCCTCTCAGTGTTTATCTTTATACTGGTTGTTGTTTTTTCCCTGTAATCCCAGCTGCTTTCATGTACTAGATGCCAAATAAATACCCTATGAAATTATTCAGGGAATGAAAAATTATAGCATTTGTACATTCCTTTACCACCACTTTTAATGATTTCTTGAAACTTGGTGACCAAGAAACTCCCATTCGCCCATCAAAACCCAATTCACATATCACCTGAATCCTTCCACTTCTCCTTTCCCAAAACAGAATTAATCACTTCCTCCTCTCTGGTTTTGTATCTTATAAGATCGCACTTATTGCCATGGATCACAATTTACTTTGGCAGTGTGGTGAAAAAAATTTTTCAGTAGATATGCTCTTAGCAAACTAGGCTGTCTAATGGACAAGGATTTCTATTTCTGCAATGTAATAAACTCTCCTAATGTACTCTGGCTTCCAGAGTAAGTGCTATGCACACAAATGCTAGTGTAAGTGACTGTTAAAGACGACAGCAAACAATATATTGAGCATTTATGACGTCACACTCTATGATCATTATCTGCCTAAATGATCACATGTGCTTTTCACAAAACACTATGAATTAAAACAATCATTACTTCATCTTACAAATGGGAAAACTGAGTCTGAGGTGCTTGGCTGATCTCCATAGGCAATAACTATTATAGCCAGACTTCAAGATTGTTACCGAACAACCTCTGTGCTCTGCTGTCTCTACAAGGAAAAGGCTTGAGTTCCATGTCCACCCCAGACACAGTAGATTAAAATTAAGGTAAATCAAGTGTTCAAAAAAAAAAAAAATCAAGTGTTCAATAGGAATAGGAACTCGGACCCCAAAGCTGAAGCCAAAACTGGCCATGTTGATATATCTCCCAGAAATTTCCAGAAATATGAGAGGCAATCAATTTCCCTTGAGTTATGTAGTGAAAGCACTGACTCTACCAAATTTCAGTTCCAAAAGATACACTATTCCTCAAGAGGCACTCGTGCTACATTTATTTCTTATGCTTACCTCTTTTAGAGCCTCCAGTTTCCCTGAAGGAAGGGCTCCCCCTATCCATTTTGATGATCTGCTACTCAGCAAGGTCTTATTTAGCTTAGTAGGAAAGATTCATTTGAATCTTCCTTCTTTTGTGGGGGGAGTCAACTCAAAGCTAAAGCACCTGAATGACTGGACCACAATCATGCAGGTCATTTTGTTTTTCCGTAATAAAACTTTACTCTTACACAAATCTACACCTTTTAAACAATAAAGAGGAAGGCCCACTGATGCCTAGGAAGAGGGCATGCAGGTCATTTTTATCAGGTCCCTTGATTCCTGGTCTAGTGCCTGATATCAATCACCACGTTGAGAATCATAAAACAGAGTCATGAACAAGAGAATTCAGACACAGGAAAGAAGAAAGTGAGGGAGCATTTGTTTTCTTAAAACTTACAACAAACTCGAGATGCAGGTTCGGTTACATTTCCCATTTAGCAGAGAAGCACCTTCTTACGGATACTGCAACGTATATAGCTCCTGGGTGGACATTATCTTCATTTAGTAATACTTTTTAATATGATTTCTGCTCCATCCGTAAATTCTCCCATTCAAGTCCGGTGGCATTGGGACAGTATGGTCATTTGTATTCCACTGAATGTCTATTTCCTAGAGTGTGACAGAAATAATCTTCAATATAAATGACTCGATAACTCATTATCAGATACTTTGCCAGCACCCTACCTGAGGCTGACACCTTAAAAAAGCAGAACGGAAACATTTTATAGCCAAGAATGAAATCGAGAACCAGTAAAGTATGTACATATTATTAAAAAATAATAATAATAAAGTAAAGCAATAAGCAGATAAACTGCAATGGATTTTCAAACATGATTTTTTTAAAATGCAGAGCTTCGAGGGATGCTTGGGTGGCTCAGTGGTTGAGTGTCTGCCTTCAGCTCCCCACGGGGAGCCTCCTTCTCCCTCTGCCTGTGTCCCTGCCTCACTGTGTGTCTCTCATGAATAAATAAATAAAAATCTTTATAAATAAATAAATAAATAAATAAATAAATAAATAGCTTCAAGTTCTGGCAAATTCTTGTAATAGAATGTATCTTACAATTTATGGACACTTTCTTTCAACATCTACTCCTGCCACAAGCGCAAAGCTCTCTTGATATCTTTCTTATGCCCCTTCCCTTCCCACATGTCCACACATATTTGGTAAAATTCCTTCACATGTGTTTTTTAATTAATAAACTTGCAGTTATATTTTCCTTAACACCAAGTCTTTGCCTGAAACAGGCTAGACATTCCCTACAAATGGTTATAAGTTGAATTAAATTTAAGCATTAAATTAGTTCAATGCACTAACACTTCCATGAGGACTTCTTGTTTTATATGTCTGGTCTGGAGGTACAGCATTGAATAATGAATTTCTTTATGTCCTCAGCTAACCTCTGAGATTGCTTTTTGGCTGCAACCCCGGCTGTTAATCTCAATCATATATTCTTTAGTTGGATATAGCACTTTTGTGTCTTCTGGTAGACTATTTAGGGAACAATCCTGAACATCTATCATCTTAAACTCTGTTTCTATGTTGTCTGGGGCTTCCTAATTATGTAGATCAGCCTGTGCTATACTTGCCACCAATTTATCCCTGAGAGAAAAAAAGCTCTAAAGCACTTCTGAGAAATGACTATGGGCATAGTCACTGGTGTCCTTTTTGGGCTAGTGCCTCATAGGTTCGCCCTGCTACCCCAGAAGAAAGCCAGAGCTATACCATTCAAGAACATGTCTGAACAAGTGACTGAACCATGGCTCTTTTAGGCCAGCTGCACTCTAAATGACTCCTTCCTCATCTCAAAGAGGTGGAAATTCTAGAAGAGGTGGGGGGAAATAGGTGATGGGGATGAAGGAGAGCACTTGTGATGAGCACCGAGTAAGTGTATGTGAGTGTACATAAGCAAGTGAATCTAAGCTTACGGAACTGTTGAATCACTATAATGTACACCTGAAACTAATAGTACACTGTATTTTAACTAACTGGAATTTAAATAAAAACTTTAAAAAAAAGACGTGGTAATTCCAACCAAACTTGATAACTTTATTCGCCAAACACACCGGTAGCTCTTAAACCTTAAGAGCAATCAGAATCACATGGGGAAACCCTATTAAATACAGATTCCTGGCACCAACCACTAGAGGCATCAAATCAAATGGTTCAAAATGATGACAAGAAATCTAAATTTTTAACAAGTACCCCATATTTTATTGAGACAGGTGGTCTTTGGGTTATAATGTGGTGAAAACTACTGGCCTTCCATCTGTGTTGCATGCCATCATGTTTCTATTATCTCAAGTTTATTATTTCTGTGAATTAAGGAGATGAACAGAGACTCCACCAGCAGAGACTCAGTAAAGCTTTTGGTCTCCACTCGCTAGAAAAGAACACTGTGGAGAATTCATTTCTGAGGGTACCTTTCTCTGCTGTGAGCCACATCAGCATATATACTGGCAATAACTTGTTTACTGGTATTTACTTTCTAAATTCTATAGCTATTGTGATTTTATGATATCTAATCATGCCCATAATTAAGTCATATCCCAGCAGGTAAATTTTTTCAAGAGCACTAATTTGCATAGTAAAGTCCAACGTAATCACAATATAGGATAAGCCACAAATACAGAAGAGAAATAATATTTGGTAGGAAAAAAATATGACTAAAATCATAAGACATTGAGGAAAAATGATATAACAATTTGGCTTTTCCCTTAGATGTTAACCTGATCTCAGTCTTACTCTGTTTCACTAAAAGTAAGTGGCTTCTCAAAAGCTTATTTTCTGCTTTCATATTATATCCAAGTTACTAGGTCAAGAGATACACAGTGAGTTAGAGAGGAAGGGCCCCAATACTGAGACACACACAACGGCAAATCTTCCAAGAACCTCCAGAATTTACCGAGTCTGCAGGATAGCTTTTGTGATCTTTTTGTGTGAAATCCAGTACTGTGTCAGCCTCCTAGGGTCTCAAGTGCGCCTTTCTTAAAAGACCTCAAGATTTATTCACCCTAGCTTTGAATGAGTGAAAATGTGTTTTGTTGAAACTTCCCAAGAAATAACTGCATTTACTATGGAATCTTGTATTGTTTATGGGCCTGATGAAAGCATTTGGCATTTAATGATTCCCAGACTATTTCAACTTAAAAAAAAAAAAAAAAGGAGAAAGAGAAAGAAAAAGAAAGAAAGAAAGAAAGAAAGAAAGAAAGAAAGAAAGAGAAAAGAAGAAAGAAAGGAAGAAAGAAAGAAAAGGAGAAAAGGAAGAAAAAGAAAACAGAAGAAAAGAAAAGGATGGTGGAAGCCAAATGTTTTCAATGCTAAAAGCAAAATATGTGGTTTCTGAACACCTTACAAATGAATTAATGCAATGATTTGCCTCAGATGTTGTGAAAAATTTTAATGACGGTTGACTTGTTCAAATGAGGAAAATGAAACATGAGAAGAAGTGACTGAGAACAAGCTATCCAGGTGGCCCTCTGAAATTCAAGTCTGTTGCTATTAGCTCTGGTTTAATTATCTTCCACTCCCTCACAGTTTTCCCACAAATGCTAATACTCCCTTTGAAATCTCAGCCCCTGCTTCAATCTGCCCATTTATCGACACCCTAAGAAGTGATGTACTGTGCTTATTGTCCAGCCAATTAGAGGCACCACACGTAGTGTAGAGTAACAAAAACTAGATATTGAATGGCTACACATACTTTTTGGAATTTCTTATAATTAAAGAAAAAAAATTACCTTTCTGGTTTTCACCAGCTTATATACGGGGAAAGAAACCAATGTGAGTTTGGCTTCAGAATATTGATAAGATAAAGGTAACAACTTACATGAGAGAAACACCTAAATCTCATTACTGAAATTAAGTTATCTCAGAACTGTGGAGACACAAGACCTTCCACCGAAGGACTTTCTCATCTAAATATGTCTTCAGATGTAAGAAATCTGTCAGTATTGATTGCAATACCAAAGGTTTCGTTTTATTGAGTGGGAAAGCCAACAGAATTTATGCACTTGCTTTGCCAAAATTGCTTAAGTTTCGAGGAAGTTAAAACAACAAAAAAAATTCTGGAGCACAGCGTCACAGTGGACATTCTTTTCATTCCTGATTTTACTATTTTCAAGTCAGAGAAATATTGAACTCTAAATGCACAAGCTATGAAGGCTCATTTATGGCTTGAAAGTATCTAAAATGCAGTGATAGCAAAACATAAAATTTCCCTGGAGCTCTTTCTAGCAACATGTTGGTTATAGCAAAGTTAGATTTTCACACCTCTCACCCCTCGTTGCTGCATGTCTTCTCTTCCTCCTGGCACCCCAAATCCAAGGAGTGTCTCCATATCCTAGCCTAATGTCTTCAGGGTTCCCAATGCAATGGCCTCTCCAGAAACGCCCTCCCTGACAATAATGTATGCTCCAATTAACCTCTCCCTCCAACTCTTCCAGTCTTTCCAATCATGGAAACTCTTTGGATCTGAGCCAGCATTTAGCTAACTTTTGGGGATTAAATACCTATAGTAGTAAGAACTCTTTTCTTTTCAAATAGTGAATTCCCTGATCAACTAGTTTAAGCAAAAAGATAATTTATTGGCTGCTTTCACTTAGAAAACTAAGTGGTTATAAACTAGTCTTTAGACACAACTGGATGTAGGATTTCAAATGACGTCATTAGGAATCTCACACCTATTTTTCATATGTATCATTTATTTTTAGGTGGGTTTTGTCCATGAAGAGCAAAAATGGATCCGGAAAGCTATAACTGTATATACTTCATACCTACAATCACAGGAAGATAAGGACCCTTTTTCTTAAAGCATGCATATCTTTCCCCTCAAAGGGGGCCTTGATTGAGTCGGCTTGGATTATCTCACCAGACTAAACAGTCCCCAGGTTCAGTAGAATGGGCCTATGATGAATCGGTAAAGACCAAGTCCCCACTCTGTGGCATGGAAGAGGTGTCCCGATTGATAGCCCACCCTCCGAGTGAGCGAGGTTCACAAAAGGAAAAGAAAGGCCATTCTTTTTCATGCCACTGAGGATTGAATTCATCGCTAGAGGTGTTTTTATTCTTAAAAGATTCTTAATACTAAAACTATTTTCTAATTGGTGGGATTGCTGGTAGGGTGATCAGGATGTTGGAAGCATTATTTTACTAAAGAAGCCTTCCAGGGTCCCCTTGAGGATGTCCTATCTTAATTTGCTTTTTATTTCGCGATCAGGATGACCTAATTCCCCAGGTGTACTGGTCCTTGAAAATATATGGGCATTTATCCCTTTCTAAAAGACATTTGAGGAGTGAATCAGGGGTCAAGGTACAAAGATACACACGTACTTCTAATCTACTCTGTAATCCACACAAACAAATTTACTGAGGACTTTGTCTCCAGTTCCATTCTGAAGCATTGTTATAAACAAAATCATCCTCAGTAAATGGAGAATCATATTATTGTTGAAGCAATCAAGTAAAAAGGAAAGGAACTGTGGAGGATAGATTTTTCTTCTCAAAATATAATTCTTCAACTTCAACCTTGATACCTCTGATGAAAGATCATCTTTACTTACTTTGTTATAAATTAGACAGAATCTTGGAATTACCTCTTAACAAAACTATCCTCGAGGCCTCTTTGAACCTGATATAATTTAGATTGTATTTATTTATTTGGATACCTATCCCGTCATTAAAGATAATGAATTCTTGACAAAGAATCATAGCTCGCAGGCATAGATCATTAGGTAAAATCCTGTCCAATTTTTTTTTTCCTAAAAGACTATGAAATCTGGCATGGAACACCTATGGAGGTGCTATGTTTACAGCTTACAGCTGCAGCATTACAGAGAAAGGCTGGAAATGATGCGCTGCCATTACACGATAAAAAGTAGTAAGAATTTATTGTAAGATAATAGAGTTAAAACATTTCAATAAATAGATTATGATATTTATAACTTGAATTAATATGGAATGCTAAAACTCAGTACTCTGCAGATTCTATGAAATCACAAATTGTCCATTAGTTATTTCAAAAACTAATCTTTTTAAAATGCCCGGGTAGTGTTGAAATATGCCCAATTCATCTAGAGACTCTCATTCATTTCTCACTCTCTCTTTTTTTTTTTTTTGTCTCTCAATCTCCATGTATGTGTACACACACATACACAGATGGATTTCCATTGTATTTAATGGAAATTGTCTTCATCACAAAGGGACTTGAGACAATCCCTTGCACAACTGAATGAGACCTGGGCCTTGATGTCGCATGGGTCTAAAACTCAGTGTGAAGCTTCCCAAAGTATTGTTGCTCTTTAATAATCCATTCTCCACATAGTTGTCAAAGAGCCCAGGTAAAAGAATGCTGTGGCAGTGCTTGGCCTTGGATTGTCCATAAAATATTTGACCATATGCATAACATAGATGAAAGCAAGAAGCCCTGGCAGCTATTGTAAAGCAAGTTGAAATGAGGCAGATCATAACTTTTAAAGAGTCACTGCTAGATAGCCTCAAACAATGAGGCATAAAAGTGGGTGGTTGGAAACCACAGCAACTGCCAGATCTTCACATAGCTTTAAAAGAACTAGTTTGGGGGGGTGGGAGGTGGGGGGCTGAGCAGACTTCAGGCTGTCTGGAAATCCTAAAAAGAAAAAAAGTAAAACTTCAGGTGATAGGGGAAAATACTAAGTAAAGAGCATATTATATGTGCTCTCATTTCATTATTGGGCAGTGGTGTTATGTTTTTATCTCTATGTATAAGATCTTAATTACCAGTCATAGTTCCTCCAAAACTAAAATGTGACAACAAATAGTCAAAGGCAAGTACGTATACATGCATGTATATGCACAGAAAATGCATGATAATATCTAATGTAATGAAAAATATTGAGGAACTGGTTATTCTACTCGAGTGAATAGACAATAAAATTGAGTCTCTTCAAGTATCAATAATTTTTTAAATAAGTTTTCCTTTTTATAACCAAAATATTATGTACATCACATAACCAAATTTGAAACAATTTTTAATGTAATTTAATATATTCTTAATGGCAGATTGATTTTAAAATCCTTATTGAAGTCTAAAAATATTTTTCAATGTACTTTTGTGTTCCCACTGTTATTCATAATTATCTTGCCATAGTGTCAAAACTTTCACGTGTCTGTTTCTGGCAACAGTCCCCACTTGCTTCTACTTAGCCCTTCTACCTGTATGGGATGATAAACAAGCTCATCAAGCTGTTTTAAAGTGTCATTTGAGAAGAGTTTCAAATAAAAAACAAATACAGGCTGGTCACCCTGAAGGCAGCTTCTCCCAACTTCCCAAAACACTGCCTATGAAGACTTAGAAAAATGCAAAACCCCAAATGAAAATTAGGACAGTCAATCCACAATCCAGAATAGTTTCTATACAACATGAACCAGATGGATTAAACTTCAAGGAAGGTGGGAAGAACATTTAGCTACCTTGTAACTCTGCCCTCTGAATCAGGCTACACAAGATACATATCGACAAGGAAACAGCACTTGCCCCACTACTAAATAGATGTCACATTTTGATTACTCTAGAGTGCCATCCTCACTCAGCCTCAATCCAACCCTTTTACCACAATAACCTAACCCATGCGTACACACACACACACAAACACACACACACACACACACACACACGCTACTTTCTTCATCCTTTTAGAAATTAAAGCTTAAAGGAATGAGAGGCATGTAGGGATGAGAGTGCTTGATCCCATTTTGGAAAATGGAACCCCTGAGTAAAATATTGTAGAGGGCAGGAAAAGCATTAATAAATCCAAAAACATAGTGATTATAATATATTCCATTGATTTTTTAAAATTTTTTATTTATGATAGTCACACACAGAGAGAGGCGCAGAGACACAAGCAGAGGGAGAAGCAGGCTCCATGCACCGGGAGCCCGACGCCCTGGGCCAAAGGCAGGCGCCAAACCGCTGAGCCACCCAGGGATCCCTCCATTGCTTTTCAATGTAATGGTTATAGCCAGATAAGATATTAAGAGTCTGAAGAGAGGGCTGGGGACTGTGCACAATAACGCAATGATGGTGTTGGAATAAATGCCTAGGACATACGTGAAGAACAGGAGCAGTCAATACAGCCTGTCTGTGGAAAACACTAGTTCTGGAGAGATCTCCACTCATTCAGGTAACAGTGAGAAAAAGAAAACCATATGGGTCTTGGAAAATATTGCAAGAACAAGAAAAAAAGTACCTCTTTCTAAAGAGTAACTAGCTGAGCAACCAGGGAAACAGAAAATAAGGCATTCTCAAAAAACACAAAAACATGAAGATGAGGCCCATGGAAAACAGGGGCAAAAAAACCTCAAAATGCTGTTTTTAAAAATATGACATTTTAGGGTGCATGGGTGGCTCAGTGGTAGAGTGTCTGTCTTTGGCTCAGGTTGTGATCATGGGATCTCGGGATCAATTCCCACATGGGCCTCCTCGCAGTGAGCCTGCTTCTCCCTCTGCCTGTGTCTCTGCCTCTTTCTCTCTCTCTCTGTCTCTCATAAATAAATACATAAAATATTTTTTAAAAAATTTTAAAAATCTGACATTTTAAAAGATCTGCAATCTATTAAAGAAAGTAAAATAAGATTATAAAGGTAGTAATAAAGTACATATTGAAGGTAACAAAAAAACAAAATTGACAAAAAATATAAATAAAACCCTAACATGTAGAGCAAGCTAGATACACTTCTCAATAAGCCAAAGGAAAAATAACACAAGGAAAGTAAGCAATAAGTAAAAATTCATAATTATGAAAGACAGAAAAATGACAATGCAACCAGAAATTAATAAAGTTACTGTGAATGAATGCACAATGTCTAAAGCAGAAGCAATAATGAAAGATTTAATGAAATACAATTTCCTATGCTAAATAAATGACCGACATAAAGATCAGAAAGTCTCAGTAACCTTTGAACCCAGAAAAAATCCTATAGACTCATGTTGTGGTATATCCAGAAAAAATGGAGTTTGGATGGTAAAGAAAAAATAACAAAAGCATCTGAATATTTCTTAATTTCATAAAAATCAGTTTAGTCCTTCTTTAAAAAGATGAGTGGCAGAAAAATAACAGATCAATTTCTAGAGCTTTAAGACAATAAAAAAATTATCCCCAAATGGCATTCTTCACTAAAGTTGTCTTTTATAAGTGCAAGCCGCAAGAAAGCAGATATTTACAATATAGATATCACAAGATATTTACAAGTAAGCAAGAACTCAGAAGACATAACGCTAACATGCATGTAGCTTGAAAAAAAACAGTATTTTAACAGCTGCAGATTAACCAAACATAACTTTAAAATAGGTCATAAAAATGCTGATAGTGAATATTAAATATGGTTTACTGGCATATGTGTAAATTTGAAATATTTAAACTTTTTTTAAAAACACCTTATGTAAAATAAATATTTTAATAATAATCCAGGTGGAAATCTCTAGATTAGTGATCATAATTTTAAGTGACCACAGGGCTTGGGGACCAAGGCCGATAAACAGAGGTCCAACCTTCGCGAATAGGTGTGGTGTGGACCACGCTATCCCAAAACAGCAGAAGCTCCTCTTCATTATCAGGCAATATGAGCCAGATCAACAAATTTCAAGAGAAGCCAGAAATCTATACATAACGTTGCAATTTCTTTTAATACACCCGGAATCCAACTATCAAAAAAAGCACTGAAGAGTGCCAAACGAAACATGTGTTTGAGATTTGAGCCATCGCTAACCAAGTTTTAACCTAGACACTGAAAAAAAAAAATTGGAAAGTTTTAGAAATACAAAGATAAATAAAAGACCAGGGATCATATGTGGGAAGTTTGGGGGATAGAAATGTCTTGCCTTTCTGGGGATAAAAGAAGTTTAAAAGAAAGATTGGATTGGAAAATTAGAAATACATAGGGTATCAGTGTTTAGGAAAAAGTATACTAGCAATATTTTATACTTGATCAAAGAAGATAAAGCAAACAAAGCATTGCAGCATAGTGATGTCCTGCTGTGCAAATGACTGTGCATTGCAAAACCAAAGGACCCTTAAGTGTCAAAAATAAAATGGTGCTCAATGATTTACTATACAAATACTAAAAAGGAAACAGAGGGAACAAACTTATTATGAGACCTACTGAAACTGCAGGTAAAATGCAGTAAATAAATCAAAGTAGGTTACTCTCTTTTGAAATATGATTTAATGAACCGTAAATACAGAAAAATGTACTGTTACAAAATAGAAAGTAAATTTAAAAAAAAAAGAATAAATTAGGGGCACCTGGGTGGCTCAGTGGTTGAGGGTCTGCCTTCAGCTCATGTCCTGATCCCGGGGTCCTGGGATCAAGTCCCACATCGGCTCCCTGCAGAGAGCCTGCTTCTCCCTCTGCCTGTGACT
Source organism: Vulpes vulpes (assembly GCF_048418805.1). NCBI lineage: Eukaryota > Metazoa > Chordata > Mammalia > Carnivora > Canidae > Vulpes > Vulpes vulpes. Next base: position 125,135 of record NW_027325698.1, on the reverse strand, counting down.
CTGCCTCTCTCTCTCTCTCTTTGTCTCTCATGAATAAATAAATAAAATCTTTTTTTTAAAAGGATAAATTAATAAAGGTACAAATTTTGTAAGTAATTTTAGCTTACTTTTATTTATTTTTCATTTTTATTTTTTAGTAATCTTAACTTATTTTTAAAACATCATATATTTAAATAAATATAATAATAATATAAATACAAGTGTCTGACACATGTTTAAACATATGCAATGTAACCAAAGTTGTAACCAGGGGCAAACGTATACCCTTAAATGCTTCTTAATATTAACAGAAGAATAAGAATAAATGAAATAAACATTCAAAGAAGGGGGAAAAAACTAAAGTAGACAAAATGATGAAGACAGAAGAGGGAAGAAATATGGCAAGGATGTTAAACTAGATTTTTAGAGCTGATTATAAAAAACAGACTTAAAACCTAGGGCCAATCAAATCATAAGACATGATGAGTAGTATATTCCAAATTTAAAATGAGATAATTAACAATGAGCTCATTATATTTAAAAGATGAAAATATGTGCATTTCTATGCTAATTAACTTGAAATTCTTAATGAAATGGATGCTTCTCTAAGAAAACCTAGATTATCTAATGGTTGAGTTTCCCAGAAGTTGAGCCTCAGAATAAACAATGATAAGTAAAAATTTTGCAGACAGAACACAAGAGTCCACACACCCGCACTCCAGCTCTGCCACTGTCTGCTGGGTGACCTTAGACAAATCAACTCACTTCCTTGACCATCCCTTCTCTATCACTAAGAACTTTGAAACGGGTGATCATTGGAGTCTCAAATGTCTCAGCATCAAAATTCCTTTATTTTCCTACACAATAGTTACACACAGGCATGCGTGAGGAGAAGGATAGTAAAACATAAGAGAAAGTAAAACCACAAAGAATAATCATATTTTAGATCTACTCTCCTTGCTTCTTCCCTCATTTGTGTATCTGCCCATATCCATTTATATTAATTCAAATGGCATAGCTAAGGAAATAGTAGCCAAAAAAAGTTTATTCGATATTCTATTCATTCATTGGCTTGCCCTGAAATTCTTTCTTTTCTTCCCGTGTCTTAGGAATATGTATTTTTTTTCTTCCAAGTATCAAGAAGTCATATGTGGTCTTTTGTCCTTGAACTCCTGGGGGTGGCTTCCAACACCTAAGTCTCCCTCCAAATCACACTTCAGTTTTGCGGCCTCTTTTTATATCGTGTCATGGAAAATAGCCAAAGTGAGCATCTGCGTTCCTATTCTTCCAAAACCTCCACATCTCACCCTTTCTGTGTGATTTCTCTTTGGAGTTTCATATCATTTGGCATCTCTCTTTTTTAGTGAGGGTGACACTCTAAATCTTTTGTGATAGCTCCAGGATTCAGATATATTGACTCCACTCCCGCTGCCAATGCATCAAGTTGATCAGATTTTGAAATTCCATCTGGTTATGATTTGAGTGTAATAGGCCCTATAAGTAAATCTGTTCATCGGATTTATTTCAAAATTATCTTCCTAACTAATTGCAGGTTATTAGAATAGCCATGAAGTGAACCAGAACAAATAGATTTCCTTGTCTCTGGAGCCTGAGGAGGATGGGGAAGGAAGAGAGGGAACAGAGGAGGGTTAACTCAAATATATCAAAAGCTTACATGGAACTACTCCACAGTTCTCACTCATCATTTCCCCCCGTTTCTGATGGTTAATCGTATTACCAATCCTGAGCTGCTAGGGCTCTCCTTTGTATCTTTTGAGATTAAATTTTCCTTTATCTTTTACATTTGTTTGTATTCTCAGAGAAGCAATTATATGACAACATTGTGCTGTTAGATGTGCATGCAGTTATCTATGTGTGTGAAGGCCTAAGGTACTTACCATGGGTAATATTTACTAGACACTTACGATATACTATTTTCTCTGATAGGTAATTTCATGCACTCTGCTTGAAGCTCAGAGAAGAGAGGGTCCAACACTACACCCATGAGCCAGGAAGGGCATCCACCAACACAAGGTGGGCTCTCAATAAATAATATTGCGTGAATAAATGAAGGCATCATTCATTTACTCTTTACAACACAAAACGGTAAGTGCTGTAATCCTCCTTCTTACACATAAAGAAACTAAGGCTTGGTGAGGAGGGTTACTTGCTCACAGTCACATTGCTCGTAAGTAGCTGAATTAAAATGTAAACCCAGTTTGGACTGAGTCCCGAGCCTTTGCCATGTTACTACCCTAAATCGATCACAGGTATACTAAAAGTCTGCATTTGCTTCTGTTAAGGTGGGGTAGATTGTACTTGAGAAGTATCTCATTGTATATTCAGAGCATGTCCCAAAATTTCTGGAACAATCTTAGATGTGTTTGAGCCAGAGAGCTTTTTGGGTCTAAGAAATCCTAGAAGAGAGTCACAAAGGCTTTGCATAGTTTAGACAATGGCTTCTGATCGTTATTTAACATTCATGAGTAGTGACAAATTCCCTGGACATTCTAAGGAATGTAGGCCATCCCCTATGCCCTAGCTAGAAAACTTTTATCTTTTTGACTAAGAAAACAAAACAAAACAAAAAAGCCAATCTAAACACAGATGAGGTTGATATTGTTATGGAAAATCTTTACCTATTAATAATTATAAGCAAAAATTCAAATGGATTGAAAAATAGTTTTAAATGATTTAAAAATCAATCAGAGGCTTGTATGTTTCAGAGCACACACACATGCGTAGAAAGGACAGAAAGGAAAAACCAGAAGCGAAAGGTAAAATATGACTCAGCTGATAGTATTACGTCCTGGGAGATCACACTACAGCAAATAAAGTCTTTGTAAATATTCTTCCCTCTTAAAAGTTACTAGATGCTATGTAATAAAATAATTAAAATGTATTCTAATGCTAAGTATTGCCTTTCTTCAAGGTAGATATTATGCATTTTTTCCATAGGCAGAAGCCAATTATGTCTTAATTACTCTCCATGTTATTAAGGATTTTTAAAAATCCCCCTTGGGAAATGAACAAGGGGTGGTGGAAAGTGAGGTGGGCGGGCAGTGGGGGTGACTGGGTGACGGGCACTGAGGGGGACACTTGATGGGATGAGCACTGGGTGTTATGCTATATGTTGGCAAATTGAACTCCATTTAAAAAAATATGTAAATAAAAAAAGAAAAAGAAAAAGAAAAAAAATCCCCTTTGGTCTGATATAAGAGTTATTGGTCATTCATCGTGACTTCATAGTATATCCGAGAATAGTTCTGTGAAGAAGAGTTGTTATGTTGTTATTGACATTACAAATGTATGGATATCTTTTCTTCTAGAAAGATCAGAACAACAACAAAAAAAAAAGATCAGAATATGCTACGTTCACATATGATTTCACAGTTTATGGTACTGAATCATCCCAATAGTTTTGCCATCACGCATTAGTCAGTTTTTTTTTAGTATGACAGTGGAATAGACATTTTGTCTTCCATTAAGTAAATTGGATTGCTGCAATAAAAATCTAAGTACACATTAGAAATGAAAGTAAAGATCTCTAAGTTACAATCAAGGTCTAAAACCAGGCAATTCACAATCCTACTTGGATTTGCTGTTTTATAATTAATTTCACTGCTTCAGTTTCTTGGTTTATAACCTTGATAATGACCAAATTAATGAGTTATTAACAAATTTGCTCCTCACTTGTCCAGGTAAAGATTGATAAAGTCTAGGAGTAACTGCATTTGATGGACAAATCAAAATTGAAATTAAGAATTATTTTCTCTAATTTTGCTTGCCCTAAAAGCTATGCTACCCATAACATAAACTGACCAAAGATTAGCACTCAGCGCTTCCCTAGATCACATATAAATCTGAGCCTTTCATTTTTGGCTCTCTTTACTAACCATTCAACATAACTGTGAAAGTTAAAAAAAAAAAAAAAAAGAATCATTCTTAGCCTATTACTGGAGAGAATTTGATGTCAGTCCACACAAGCAGAACTCTGAGAAAAGGACTCTGGAGTGACTCTAGTACCAGTCACCAGCCTGTATTTCTCTTGATCTTGGTCTTTGAAAGAGTAGATCCTGGCCAAGCCAAGACAATTGATGACAACCTCCCAGCTCTGTGGGTGTTCCCCAAGTAGAATTTCCAACATTCCATACTCAGACCTAGCAAACAAAAGCCAAAAGTATAAATCTATTGTCATGGAATGCCCATTTTCCACTGAGAAATTTGTTAAATTGCTAAAATTGCTCATTAGAATTTGGAAGTCCTCTAAGACCAGTTAGAATTGTCATTTATCTGTTTAAATTCAAGCACCGGAGAGAATGAAATATTACCTAAAGGAGGGTACTTCATGGTGAAAAAGAGAAACTCTGGCATTAGACAAACTTCTAATTCTGATTCTGCTTCTCACTGGCCATTCAATCCTCACTTCAACTCATTGAACCTCAGTCTTCTCATCTCTAAAAGGAGGGCAATCGCGGTCTCTCAATGTCTACATGAGGTTATCTGTGAGAGTTAAATGAGAGAATAGACCTAGAGCAAGGACTCAGTATAGTACCTGGCACATAGGAATGACTCAATAAATACTATTTATCTCTCTCAACACAAATATAAAAATCACTTTGATTTCAACAGTATTAATTGAGCATCGCTATGTACTAAACATCAATCTAAGCACGAGCTACATCAGTGAACACAAGAAAGATCACTACCCCATCGAGTAGGGGGAGATGGGAAATAAACAATGAACATTATAAATTAACTACTATAGAGTTTTAGAAGGGGGATAAACAATGAAGAAGAAAAAAAAAGTAAAAAGAGCAAGGATGACTCAGAGTTGAGTGCTAAGAGCGATAATAGGGTGGTTGTGGTGACCCTGTAAGGTAAGATTTGGTTTACTGAGTTCCTCAGAGTTTAATAATTGTTAAAATTTTATTATTTTTTCCTTTGTAAACAGCACGCAATAAAATAAAAATTCCTTTGTCAGTGTTATTTGGCAGTATGCATTTTTCAAAATCAGAAGTTTCACCCTATGTCATCATCCTTCCTCCTTAAAAATTGCTAGGTTGACAATTGCAGAATCAATTGTTGACAACAGATTATATAATCATCTCTAAAGTTCTGTATAAATCAGCGCTGTCACAGAAAGCCCCTCTCTGTGATTTCATCATAACCTCTCACACGGACTGCTCCCATCCAAATCTAAAGCTGTTTTCTATCAGCGCTGTGAGAGCTCTGAAATATTCACCTGGCAAACAAAACCCTCCTGCTTTCAAAAAAAAAAAAAAAAATGTGCCCTCACTGTGTTCCAAAAAGTCTATGGAAATCTACATGTTAAACCAATAAAAACCAGGCGGTAGCATATGGAACATTTTTCCAATTATTTCCTCCCTAAGAAAACTACTTTCTGCAGGTTGAATCTCAGGTGTTTTGGATATTGCAGATTCAATAGCTCTTTAAACTTTTAATTGGTTCATGGGCCAGTTCTGGAATAAATAACAAACCTGAGGAAGACTTACTGACAGTTTTTAAAATAAGTTTTCTGTGGGGAGAAAGAGGATTCCTTAGGTAATAGGACTTACTCCTTTGGATTCTGAAATCAAAAAAATCACAAAGGGTCTAAGAGGATGGTATTTTGAAAATGGATATCTGTTCCAGCTGAGTGTGGAGAAATGCTGGTAAAAATATCTTTTTAGAAAAATAAAATGCATGTATCTACTGTATTTTTCTTCTTCTTCTTTTTATTTTGTTTAATCATTCACTTCTTACTATACCTTCTACTGAAAGGGTTCATGATTCTGAGAAATAAAACGCAGACAAGTTTCCACTAGAAACATTAGCTTCTCTTATCAAAGCAAATATTTTGGAAGTCCAATCCTAACATTTACTTTCAAAGAATACCTTCTAGAAATTACTTCACTTTTTAACTGTTTTTAATTAAATGTCTCATTCATAATTTTTATTTTGTTTATTTATAATATGAATACAAATATTTTCTGTGGAATTACAGAAGAGTAAATGAAAATATGGCTACCTCAACACTCAATGATTTTCCAATGAAGTGCTTCCCTCCGAATATGATGTTTGATCCAGAAATAATAAAGGTTTTATTTGCATAAGCTCTGACACTTGGAATTTTCACAACTTGTATTTACTAAGAATGACTATTCTGGAAAAATGGTTCTTCAAAATTTATATCAGCAACTTTTCCAATTACTCTAATCCATTTCCTGCTTGCATTCTCCTCTTGCCCTCAACCAAACACAAAGCACTACTTAGAAGCAATATAAACACATATGTGTACACGCACACATACGCACACACATGCACACAAGCCGCTTGGTTTCCTGACTGACAACCTTTGGAAAATGATGTGTTTTTGGCCTGAAAATATGCATTAGCAATAAGGTTGGTTACATGTTAGCCAAAAGGGGGGAAAAAAGCGCAAATGTAATGGTAGGAGGTTTTGCTAATGGATCTGAGTGCCACCAAAGAGTTCTTGAAGTTTCCATAGCTTTGGTTTCTGTAATCTTTTTGGAATTTGCTCAGATTCTCTAGAGACCTACAAATACCAATTTAAGAATCATTGTTCCTAAACATTCCATGTAGTCAATAGGGTCAGAAACGTCAGCTTAAGTTTCTAGAAACTAAGTTCCCAATCCAAATTCCACTAATCTCAAAAGAGATCATTGGTTAAATTTTAGCCCTGGGGCTTATGAATAGATTATATTTCTTTTTGAAAATGTACACTTCTGCAGTAATCTATAGTCTGCCATCATGAATGACTCTTTTCAAAACGATGCATTATTTAGAAAAGTCAGATGGATGGCTAGAAGTTTCATCGGAAAGCAGCTGATCACGCGCAACAATTTCTGTTAATCTGACACACATATAAATGCAAGTCCTTCAAGTGTGCGGAGGGTTCAAATCATTAGAGTAGAGAGTAGGAGTGAAAGAATATGTTCGCTTTCCTTGTCTCATACAGGCAGATATGCTGTTATTCATCCTTCAAAACCAGTATTATTCCCTTAAATAAGGATTCCCAAGGAATTTATTAGTGAATTCCTCCAATGAGAAGCCAACATATCTCTATTTTTTACCACAAATCCCTAGCCTATACAAAAATCCTCATGAAGTTATATGGGATAAAACCATAAGCATTTCTTATGAGTATGTTCTCACATTCACACATAAAGCTGTCCAAAAGCCTAATATGGTTTAGTTTCCACAGTGCAGGATCTGCTAATTGGATCTGCCTATGTTTTCCAACTCACAGCATCCTGCAGTGCTAAGTATCTAATATAAACACTCCCCACTGAGACTCCTCATAAACCCAGAATTTTTTTTCCCTCCTTGAAGTAAGCTAGTGAATTTAGATGGCCTAAATACTAAAAATAAACTTGTGTTTTAATTCCTTACCCACATAATCCAATCCTGCACGTAGAGTTTAATAACGATTATCCATTTTTTAATCTTCCCCAAAAGACTAATGCAATGTTGCTGCAAAAAGTACAAAGAGAGAAGGGCAGGACAATGTTTTGGCAATCTCAGACATTACCTTCAAGAAATGAGGCCATTTTCTCTTCACAATTTCTTGTGGCTGTTGGTTTACCTTTAATGCTTATTGAAATAAGAATACATACAGGAGAGAATGCAAATTTTTTTAAGATTTTATTTACTTATTTATTTATTGGGGAGAGAGAGAACAAGAGAAAGAAGGCATGAGCTGGGGGAGGGGCAGAGGGAGAGAGAATCTGAAGCAGACTTTGCGCTGAGTACAGAGTCGCATGGTGGTGGGGCAGGGGGCTCACTCCCATGACCCTGGGATCATGACCTGAGCTAAGAACAAGAGTCAGATACTTAACTGACTGAACCACCCAGGTGCCCCAAGAATACAAATCTTAAATGTGTACTGTGATGAAATTTTATAAGGTTATCACACACATTAACCACCTAGATAAAGGTAAAGAACATTACCACCTCCCGGAAACCTTCCTTATGGCCCCCCCCCATCTAATCTTCCTCCATACACAAAAGTAACCACCACATTTACTTCTATCACCATAGATTAGTTTTGTCAGGTTTTTAACTTTATAGGGTGTCATACATTTCGTATGGCTAGGCATTTATCTTTTTTTCCTTGTCATTATGTAATTATGAAATTTACCCATGTTGGGATACCTGGGGGGGCTCGGTGGGTTAAGCATTCAGCTCAGATCATGATCCCAGGGTCCTGGGATTGAGCCAGATCATCAGGCTTCCTGTTCAGCAGGGAGCCTGCTTCTCCCTCTCCCTCTGCTCCTCACCCTCCCGTGCCCCAATCATGCTCTCTCCGTCTCAAATAAATAAAATATTTAAAATATAAAAGAAATGTATCCATGTTATATACAGCATTTCACTCTTTCATTCTTGTATAGCATTGCATTATATGAGTAGCTTCAATTATGAACTCAATTTCTTTAATAAACAGGAGCTTTGAGATTTTATGTTTCATCTTATGTCAATGTTTTTAAGTTTGTATTTCAAGATTTGTCCATTTTAACTTAAATGGCATTTGCTTATCTTTTCATATCTGTGAATCTATAGTAATATCATCTATATATTCTTTATAGTAGTAAAGGATGTTTGTTTTCTGCTCTCCTTTTCATAATTTGTATTTCTAAAGTGTTCATCAATTCTATAAATCTTTTCAAATAATGACATTTTAATTTGCTGTTTGTTTCTATTTGTTTGATTTCAGGATTTTATTGATTTATGTTCCTAATTACTTATTTTTTCTCTTAGGATTTTTAGCTTTAATTTGCTACGGCTTCTGTTGGACCTTGAGAGGGATGCCTAAATAATTATTTTCTTAGAATTTCTTTGTAGTTAATTTATGCTGTGGTTTTCCTCTCAGCTCTTGTTTAGTTGTATTCCACAAGTTTTAATATTTTTAGCTAAATGAAAATAACATTTTCTAACTGCTGTTATGATTCATCTTTGACTTACATACAATTTAGAAGAGCACACTTTAATTTTCAAACATTTGGAAGATTATCTATTTTTACTCTTGTTATTGATTTCTAGATTAATTCCTTTGTGACCAGACAATAGCCTATGAATATTTTCAAACTTTTGAATTTTGTTATGATTTACTTGATAGCACAGCATATGGTCTAAGTTAGCTAATATCGTTGGGAGATGATTTTCTATGGGTCTCTTGTGTTTCTGTACATCTTTAGAGCAGAGGCCCTGACTCCCCTTATCCTGAATTATATTTTGAAGGATGTTTGTATAACAATCATCTTTGGAAGACAGAGATAGTGTCTCCCCCAGAACAAAAGGCAAGTTTTCTTACAGACTTTGAAGACTGTGTCCCTCTGGACCAGCCAGCAGGCCTGCTTTCTATTCAGTGTGAGAGATAAAGTTTCTAAGCTCATTTGTCTTCTTCTGCAACACAACTCAGTGCATGTACAGATATTACATGACCTTCTTCAAGTCATCCTGTATGAACTGCAGCTTGGAGAACTAACACCAAATATGTCGTTGCTTGTGCAGCTTACTATAAGGTGGGTAATAAAAACTAGTGTCTCTGATTCAGGACCCTCATTTCTTCTGCCAGCCTCCATGAAATCATAGCACACTGACATTTTAGATTAAAAATAAGGTGAAATTGGGATGAAGTCAGCAAGGTGGCAGATCAAGAAGCCCTAGAAATTCCTCTCCGCCCCGCCCCCCCCCGCCTTGAAGACACTGACTCAAAATTATTACATGAACCAATTTCCCTTGTAGGAGATCCAGAAACCAGTTAAGAGGCTCCTAGACCCCAGGTAAGTGCAAAACCAGTCACATCAAAGCTGGTAAGAAAATTCATAGTATTCATTCACCATAGTCCTGCCCGCCAGCTCAGTGTGGCATTGTGGGAGGAAACAAACAAAAAAAAAAAATCCCAGCTTCCAGATTCTCCCTAGGGAGAGGAAAAAAAGATAGAAACATAGATCTAACATTCCAACTTTCTGGTGGGCAGGAGCTGTGCAGTACACTGGTTTGTGTCTTCCCTGTCTCAAAGTGTTGAGCTCTGGACGCTTGGAAAAGTAAGAACCCAGGAGAGTTGAGTGGCATGCCCTTGGTCCAGAGGACCTGCAGTATAGCAGATAGAGGCCAGTGCCATTAGGGAGCCTCTCCCTCAGGCAAACATAAGTCCTTCACTATCAAAAACTATTTTAAGTGTAAATTGATTAAACCCCAATCAGAAGACATAAAGTGACTGAATACATTTTAAAACAAGATGGAAAGAACTATGTGTTGTCTACAAAAGATCCACTTTAGATCGAGGGAGAAACACAGCCTGAAAGTGAAAGGATGGAAAAAGATGTTCCATGCAAATGCTACATGGTAACAACCAAAAAAGAGCATAAATGGCTGTAATTATGTCAGATGAAGTAGATTTTGAGCCAAAATATTACAAGAGAAAATTTATATAATAGACATTATATAATTATAAAAGTATCAGTTGATCATGAAGCTGTATCATTTATAAATATATATTCACCCAACATAAGAGTATCAATATATGAAGTAAACATTGACAGACCTGAAAAGATCATCTGTCTGGATTTTCTGTCTGCTATTGAAAGTGAAGTATTGAAATACTGTTCTCTTATTATTTTATTGTCTGTACACCAAGAGCAACCAACCTAAAAAAGAATATCAAGAAAAAATAACATTTACAAGAGCATCAAAAAGAATAAAATATTTAAAATTAAAATTAAAGAGAAAGATCTATACACTGAAAACTACAAAATATTGCAGAAAGAAATGAAAGAAGACACACTTAAATGAAAGCTATCTTGTGTTTGCTGATTGGAAGACTTATTGTTAAAATGTCTACATATATTCAAAGTGATCTTCAAATTAATGTAATCTGTATCAAAATCCTAATGCATTTTTTGCAGAAATAGAAAAACTACATGGAACTTCAAAACCAAACAATCTTCTGAAATACGAGCAAAGCTGGAAGCCCCATCAAGTACTTCCTGATTTTGCAACATACCACATAGCTACATTAGTTAAAACGGTATGGTACTTGCATAAAAACAGACTTATCAAACAATAGAACAGAACAGAGAGCCCCCAAATAAATGCATGCATACATAATCAAGTAATCTTCAACAGGGTATCAAACTACGAAATAAAGAAAGGATAATCTCTTCAACAAATGGTTTGGGAAAACTGGATAGTGATATGAAAAAGAATAAAACTTGATCCTTACATCATGCATGAAAACTAATTCAAAACAAACTAAAGAATTAAAATGTAAGGCCTGAAATTCTAAAACTCCTAGAAGAAAACATAGGAAAAATGCTTTATGTTAGTCTTGGCAATGATTTCTTTGATATGACGCCAAAAGCACAGGCAACTGAAGCAAAAATTTACAAATGGGACTCTATTACACTAGGAATCTTTTGTATAGCAGAGGAAACAACATAGGGAAAGGTGACCAGTGGAATGGGAGAAAATATTTGCAAATCATGTATCTGATAAGAGGTTAATCTCCAAAATATATAAGGAACACCTACAACTGAAGAGCAAAAAATACAACACAATTTAAAAATGAGCAAGAGATTTATATTGACTTTTCTTCAAAAACATACAAACAACCAAGGGGCATGTGATAAGATGCTCAACACCACTAACCATTAGTGAATTATAAATCAAAGCCATAATGAGATGTCACCACACACCTGTAAGGATGTCCATTATTAAAAAGGAAACAACAGAAAAGAACAAATGTTTATGAGGAGTCAGAGCAATTGATGGTACTGTTGGTGGCAATGTAATATTTTGAAGTCCCCATGGAAAATGGTATGGATGTTCCTCAAAAAAACTACAAATAAACTGATTCTTCATGATCCAGCAATCCTACTTTTTGGTATTTGTTGAAAAGAATTGAATACAAGATCTCAAAGAGATGCTTGCATTCCCATGTTCATTGCCGCACCAAACCCATAGATTCAGAAACAAATATCAATCAGTGGACAAAAAAATAATGAAAATGTGTATATACACATAATGAAATATTATTCAGTCTTTAAAAAGAAGGAAATACTGTCATGAACAACCATATGGATGAGCCTCAACAACATAATACTCTAAGTCAGTCACAGAAGAATAAATTTTGCATGATTCCACTCATATGAGGTGTCTAAAGCAGACAAATGCATGGATGCAGAAAGTAGAATGGTGCTTGCCAGAGGTTGGGGAGATGGAAAAATTGGGAGCTACTGATCAGTGCATATAAAGTTCCAGTTACACAAGATGAAAAAGTTCTAGAGATCTGCTGTACAACAATGTCCCTATAGTTAATATCGTACTATACACTTAAAAAATTGCAAAAAAAAAAAATGCTAAGAGGGTAGATTTCATGTTGTGTGAATTTTATAACAATGATCAATTAATTAATTAATCATGAGAGAAGTTATTGATACAGACAACAATTCAGATGAATCTCTAGGAATGTATTCTGAATAAAAAAATCCTATTCCAAAAGGTGCATACTGTACAATGCTGTTATTTTTTTTAAGATTTTATTTATTTATTCATGAGAGACACAGAGAGAGAGAGACAGAGACACAGGCAGAGGGAGAAGCAAGCTCCCCGTAGGGAGCCCGACGTGAGACTCGATCCCCAGACCTCGGATCACACCTTGAGCCAAAGGCAGACGCTCAACTACTGAGCTACCCAGGCATCCATACAAAGCTGTTTTTATATATTGTTTTTCAAATGACAAAATTTTAGAAATAAAGGAGAGATTGTCAAGGAGTGGTTGTCAAGGTTAGAGACAAAGGGAAGAGAAGGTGGACGTGGTTATAAGAGTACAACAGGAGGCACCTGGATGGTTCAGTGGTTGAGCATCTGCCTTTGGCTCAGGTAGTGATCCCAGGGTCCTGGGATCGAGTCCTGAATCCAGCTCCCCACAGGGAGCCTGCTTCTCCCTCTGCATATATCTCTGCGTCTCTCTGTGTGTCTTTCATGAATGAATAAATATAATCTTAAAAAAAACAACAACAAAAAAGAGTACAACAGAAGGCAGTCCTGGGCTGATGGACTGCCCAGTATCCACATTTGTCATAAAGTAGCATAGACCAAAATACATAAACACATACACATGAGTGCAAATAAAACTGGGAAAATCCAAATAATATCAATGAATTGTATTAATTTAAATACCTTGGCTGTAACATTATCCTATAATTTTATAAAATATTATCATTAAATTGGGAAGAATGTAAAAGGAATCTCTGTGTTATTTCTTCCAATTACATGTGACTCTACAATTATTGCAACCAAAAACTCCCGAAAGAAAAAAATGTCAAGTAAAATCTCAGACCCTTTACAATTATTGACAATGTTCAACATACTTTTATACAACGTGTATTACACAGTTTTGGGATTCGATATTTATAAATGTTTTTTAGATCAAGTATGTTAATGGTTCTGTCTCCTAGATCTCTACTGACCTTTTATTTGTCTTTTGTTCTAACAGTTATTAAGACGATTTGCCTGTGATGTAGATTTTTTTTATGTTTCTTTTAGCTCAGTCAGGTTTTCCATTTTATATTTTGAGGCAACATTAATAGTTATATGCATTCTTAATATTACTATATCTTCCTATTAAATTAACCTTCTATTATTATAAAATGTTGCCCTTTATATTTTACAATAGTTGCATCATTGGATTTTTTATTATTTTTATATTAATGTAGTTACACTAATTTTCCTATAGACCAACAACCAGCAAAGCAGAGCCGAAGGTCAAATCTGGCACACAGCCTGGTTTTGTATAGCCTGTGACTAAAAAAATGGTTTTATATTTGCAAAGAGCTGCAGCAACAACAACAAAAGAATAATATGCAACAGAGACCATACGTGTTTCACAAAGTTAAAAATATTTACAATATGGGCCATTACAAAAAGCTTCCTAACCACCGCTTTAGATAGTGTTTGCATGATATATCTTGTTCTATCACTTTAGTTTTAGTTTTTCTGTGTCCTTATGCCTAAGGTATGCATCTTACTTTTAATCCAATCTGATATGCATCGTCTTTAATTGATGAATTCAAATTATTTACTTTTAATATAAATATTGATATATTTGAGTTGAAATATATCATCTCGGTATCTTTCAAATCATTCCATCTATTCTTTGATCCATTTTTCCACTTTTTTGCCCTCTATGAGAGCAACCAAGTTTTAGTATTATTTAATATTTCTCCTTCCATTAACATCATTATATTTATATATTTATGTGTTTGTGTATTTATGTATGTATATATGTATTGGTTTGTTTATTTTAGTTGTTAGCTTGGATATTATAATTTGCATTATGAATCTATTGAAGTCTATTTTTTTAAAGTCTATTTTAATTTAGTACTTCTATCCAGTCTCAGACAATACACAAACTATGTTAGCTATATTAGTCTGCTCAGGCTGCCATAATGGACTATCACAGACTAGATGGCTTCAACAACAGAAAAGTATTTTCCCACAGTTTTAGATCTAGAAGTCAAGGGTCAAGATGCCAGCAGTGTTGGTTTCTGACTATGCTTCTCTCCTTGAGTTGCAAAGAGTTGCCTTTTGTGTGTCCTCTCATGGCCTTTGCTCTGTGAGTGCATAGTAAGAAAGAACGTACTAGTGTCCCTCCTCTTCTCATAAGGACACCTGTCCTGTTGGATCAGGTCCCCACCCTTATAATTTTATTCAACTTTAATTATCTCATTAAAGGCTTTATTTCCAAATCCTGCCACATTTCTGTATAGGGCTTCAACATATGAATTCAGAAGGGATACCACTGAGTCTATAACAGACTCTATAATATTTTAACTGCAATTACCCTTCCTCTCAAATTTATGCTACTTTGTCATATATTCTAGTATTAAGCCCCACGTGACATTAGTATTTATTTTTTAATGGACAGTATCCACTTATGGTTATTCCCTTATATTTATCCTTTCTTTTGTTTTCATTTCTTCTCATGATTCAGGTGGGCTTCCATCTGCAGTCATCCTTCTGTCAGAAAAATATCTTTAATATTTCTTCTAATGAATGCTGGTAAACACAAAGTATGGGATATTATTCATATAGCCAAGATTTGGAAACAATCTAAATGCTTACTCATGGATGAATGGATAAAGAAAATGTGGCACATACATACAATGAAATAGTATTGAGCCTTCAAAAAAAAATCCTGCCATTTGTGACACAGATGAAGCTAGAAGACATTATGCTAAATGAAATAAGCTAGTCACAAAAGGACAAATACGGCATGATTCCACTTACATAAGATATTTAAAATTGTCAAACTCATAGATGCAGAGGACAGTGGTGGCTGTCAGGGGATGAAGAATGGGACATGGGAAGTTATTTTTCAACCAGGACAAAGTTTCAGTTACACAGACGAATAAACACTTATTCTTCTGCATAACATAGTACCTATAGTTAACAATACCGTATTGTCAACCTCAAAATTTGTTAAGAGGCTAGATCTCATGTTAAGTGTTCTAACATAGATAGATAGATAGATAGATAGATAGATAGATAGATAGATAGATGATACAATTTTAAAATTCTCTCATAAATAAAAATGTAATTTTACTTCTTTTGGAAGTTGGGTGGGTAACACAAGCAGAAAGAATAGAGAAGGAGCTCTGCCTTATAGAATTGTTTAAAAATCCAACACATTTTAATCTTTGAGTCTCACTGAATAAAGGAATGGTGTGCTTTAGAATTTATCTTTTATTTTGAAAAATAGGGGCGCCTAGGTGGCTCAGCCAGTTTAGCCTCCAACTCTTTATTTCAACTCAGGTCATGATCCCAGGGTTATAAGATTGAGTCCTGCCTTGGGCTCCATGCTGAGCATGGAGTCTCTTAAGATTATTTCTCTCCCTGCCCCTCCCTCAATCTCTACCTCTAATTTTGAAAAAACATTTTTTTCTGAAAATAGAAATAATAGAATAAACAAGGGGTTTTTGTCCCCAAAACTTTGTTTACATTGTTATTCTATAGTGTTTATTTCAAATATTTTTCAGTTGTTCAAAAATTAGTACCATCCTATCCCTGGTTTTTTAATGAAATTTCTATGGCAAGTCTTTAATAAAAATACAGCAGAGAACTCATGGGAGGCATGATAGCATCGCCAGGATGAAGCATCCTATTTCATTTATAAAGATGTGTCTACTATGAAAGTCTCTAGGCACATAGAAAGCACATAATGATTAATAAGTCAAAAGAAAAGCAAAGTCACATTCCTTTTCCATCCCCTGCCATTCTAGAAAGGCCAACAATTCTGCATTTTGCCTATTCCATTTCCATATGTTTTTTCATTCCCTAGAAGTGTATGTTAATCACTAGGGAAAGGGGGTAAAAATAAGCACTAGGAACACTATTTCTGTTTTAATTTAAATACTAAAATTCAACAGTAGCTACTTAAACCGGGGTCATATATCACCAGGATATATTACTGTAAATACTTGTGATTACAAGTACATACTGTCAGAGGATCATACAAAAAGAAGACAGAGGAGATTCCCAGTTAACTAGGGGTTTACACTAAAAAGTTGACAAAGTTACAATTAAACTCTTAGAATCTTTCTGAATCAGAAAATAAAAGGCTCATTTGAAATGTTAAGGAGCCAATTACTTTCGTGTTCATCAACACGTGTCTTCCCTTACAAGCGTCTTCTTAAAATTTCCAGTGCAGTCTCAGTAGGCGAGCTCTATTATTCCAAATAAGGAATAATTGATTCCAATTTGATTGGTCACCTTGCTTTCTAATCTTTACCTTCTATCAAAGAGTTTCTCTTATTAGCAACCTGATAATTTGGTGAATCTAGAAGTCTATTAGATCAGGTGTTTAGAATAATTTGCACTGAAGAAATGGTTTTTAAGTTAAACACTTGAAACTCCTCTTTCAATAAGTTGTGTGTGTGTGTGTGCAGAAGGGGAGAGTGTTGCACAGAAAAAGAAAACATAAGAACAACACTACAAGTGACCATAACCTTAGACTCTCTTTGACTAAGGCCCCTCGAGGTTCAATCGCTTTAGGCTGGATATGAGTGCAACCCTGAGACCAGAAGTTTGCTACTGCTCCTGGCATTTCAAGACCTCGGAGGAATAACATCCTGCAGAGCTGAGACTCGAACCTCTATGGAGGGAGCATCGGTCAGCTGGCCCTGACACCCCTGAGCCAGCAGGATCGAACTCATCCTTGGAGGGCAGAAAAGGCTGGAAACTGGTAGCAACCATTACTGAAACCAAATGCTGAGGGTCCCGGGAGTGGCTCAGTGGTTGAGCATCTGCCTTCAGCTCAGGTTGTGATCCTGGGGTCCTGGGATCGAGTCCCAGATCAGGCTCCCCGCAGGGAGCTTATTTCCTCCTCTGCTATGTCTCTGCCTCTCTCTGTGGGTCTTTCATGAATAAATAAATAAATAAAATTATTTTTAAAAATGCTGGGATGAAGGGCCACTATGAGAGAGAGCAGTCAGGAAGGAGTCTCCTCGATTCCTCCAGACTGCAGGTTAGTGCACCCTTGGGAGAACTTACCCCCGGAGTCCTCTAGGAAAGATAAACTCTAACCTCTAGGCTTAGCAGAATCCCAGTCGCAGGAATCCCAGAGCAAAGAATAGATAGAATCCAGGGATGGGTTTGGAGCTGCAAGACAATGCTTACCAACCAGCACTCTTAGGGAGGTGCTTAATTTCCTAGAGGGCACTGCCATTTGAGATCTAATTAACATATGCATTGAAAAAGTGAATGGGAAGGGGTACCTGGGTGCTCAGTGGTTCAGCTTCTGCCTTTGGCTCAGGTCATGATCTCCAGGTCCTGGGATCGAGTCCTGAAGGGAGCCAGCTTCTCCCTCTGCCTATATCTCTGCGTCTCTCTCTGTGTGTCTCACATGAATAAATAAATAAAATCTTTAAAGAAAAAAAAAAAAAAAAGCCAGCCAGCCAGAGTGCCTGCAGTAAACACAAAATGTAGAGATCAATGCAGTTCAGTCACAGAGCTGGCTGGGACACAAGCAAATCACAGCTCAAGAGCCAAAAGTGATCAAAGAGGAATTTCATTCTCTGACCTCTTAGATGACATGAAAGTGACTGAAATAAATACTCTTTAGAAACACCCATTAAAGTGCCTTTTGTTCCCAGTCCACTTTTCTCATAGGTTTCTTTCTTAACCCTGCACCCACCCCATCCAAAAGGGAAAAGAAATCTTCCTCTATTCCCAGTCCCTGAGGTTTCTTTCCTCCTCCTTCCCACTGTGTCATTAATTATAATTATATAATTTGGGCATTCATTATAATTAATTATCAACTCGATTCTTTCCCTCTAACACATTACTATTCCCCTTGTGATCAATTGATTGCACTAATGATCTCAGTTCTTCACCCTTTCTGTATTTATGGTCTTTGGCACAAAACTCTATAGCCCCCACTACCTGCACACAGGTCGTGGCCATGGGATTTGTTTTGGCTACTGAAATTTTGGAAAGTGGGACCCAAGGGCTTGCCAAAGCATTTGCCCAACTGGATTTGCTCTCATTCTTTCTCTTTGACACCACCATAGGACTATGCCTGGGCTAGCCTGCTGGAGGGTGAGAAATACTTGGTCAAGAGATTTCTGCTATCCTAACTGGTTGCCAGTCTACATCAGACTTGTACATAAACCCACTCAAGATCAAAAATAGCCCCACCAAGCCCAGATGAAATCTCTGATCCTTTATTGGTGGGTTAAATAAACTATTATTACACTAAGTTCCTGAGATTTGAGGTGATTTGTTACACAGCATTATCATGGCAGCAGGTAATCATTATACACTTTAACAGGAGCAAAATAGGGTTGGCAATTCTACTATTCACTTTGATTGTTTGAGGAAAGAAGAAATTGGGTGAAAATTTATTCATTAGTAGCATCCTCTGGTGCATTTCAATGAAATTAAAACACACAGACAAAGACAAGGACTAATTCCAAAGTAAAACAGAAGATGAGTAGCCTGTTTACAAGAAAAATAAGATTACTATCAATACTTAGAGCTGATTCAGAGTTACTCCATTTTTAAAAAACTTCAAATAATATAGTCAAACTTTTCATTACAATTTCCTAAAAATCTTCTTTTTTTTAAATTAATTTTTATTGGTGTTCAATTTACCAACATACAGAAAAACACACAGTGCTCATCCCATCAAGTGTCCACCTCAGTGCCCGTCACCCATTCCCCTCCAACACCCGCCCTCCTCCCCTTCCACCACCCCTAGTTCGTTTCCCCGAGTTAGGAGTCTTTATGTTCTGTCTCCCTTCCTGATATTTCCCAACATTTCTTTTCCCTTCCTTTATATTCCCTTTCACTATTATTCATATTCCCCAAATGAATGAGAACATACACGTTTGTCCTCTCCGAAAATCTTCTAAATCTAACAGAAAATGATAAAAAAGCAAAGATGTACTCCAGAATTTCCTTTTTAAAATTTTGACCAGATTTTGAAATACTTTTTGTTCATTCATTCCCTTATTCAGAATTATCCATTGCTCTCAAAGACCTTTTCATGCCCTTCTAAAGAGATTGAATGAATGAAAGATGTAAATCATATTAATAAAAAAAAACCCTATATTTTTACTCTGATCAGTCTCCAAGAAAAGCTTTGGATAAGTTAAAGAAAAAAAATCACTATGGTCTGTCTGGAATCTTTCTCAATCAAATTTTGTTGCTTTGTTTTGTATTACTATATTGGGTCATTCCAGGGAGGAAGAGAATGGGTAACCAGCCACTTCCCACTCCAAACTGAAGAGAACTGAAGTTTTCAGCAGATTATTCAAGATGAATATCAAGAAGGGAAAGAAGTAAAAAGATGTAGACACCCATCAATATGCCTACCTGCCCTGTACTCATAACCTCATATCCACAGCCCAACGTATAAAAAAAGAAGAAAGAAATGACTAATTCAGACCATGGTACATAGAAAGTTCAATGATTCTGAGAGGGCTTTCCTTTCTATGCTACTGCCTCCTTCCTTTGCAGACCTACTCTTATTTTCTTCACCTGCCACACTTGGCCAGGACCTCCATCTTGTGTTAAGCATCAGTGAGAATGAACATCTCTGGACAAGGGGAAGCTACCGAAGTAATGAATAGAGAATCCATACAAGAGAAACTGAAGAATAAATGACACTGGCACACAATTAGGGAGAGCGATCAAAGAGGTAAAATAACAAGTCTAGAAATAGACCCAAGAATATCTGGGAAAGTAGACATGATAAAGATCCCACTTCAAATCATTGAGGAAAATGTTTAATAACATTGAGGCAACCAGAAAGGTATCTGGAAAAAACTGAAGTTGGACCCATACCTCAAAACTTACTTCAAGTATATCAATGTTTTAAATATACAGACATGAAATAATAAAAATTAGAGAAGACATTTGTTTAAAAAAATTAAATAATTTCAATGACATCTTTCCAAACTTTATATCTAAATTCAATTTTGCTTTAACAAAATGACTGTTTAATTATGAAAGCATCTCTCAAAAGTTAAATGACAGAGTGAGAAAAAGCACTTGCACTTATATTCTAGACAAAAGATAAATTTCTCTAATACATAAAATGTCCTATAAATCAAAAGCGAAGTGCAAAATAACATATAGTACGCTTTCATTTATGTAAAAAGACTTTAATATATGAATTTGTTATATGTAAGTGAAATATTTCTGTAAATATGAAAAATTACTAATTATTGGTTGTTCCCAGGAAGGGGAAATGAGTGATCGTGGTTCAGAAGAGAAAGATTTTCACTCTATAGTCCAATGAAATTTTATTTTTTTTTAAAGATTTTACTTATTTATTCATGAAAGACCAGGGAGAGCCAGAGACACAGGCAGAGGGAGAAGCAGGCTCCCTGTAGGGAGCTGGATGCAGGACTTTATCCCAGGACCCCAGGATCACGACCTGTGTCAAAGGCAGATGCTCATCCACTAAGCCACACAGGTGCCCCAGTCCAATGAAATTTTAAATTATAAACTCTATGAATGTATTATTCAAAATAAATAAGCAAAAATTGAATTAAATTTTTAAATTTCTAAATAAAAAATAACTGGTATCCTCATATTTGAATCAGGATTATTTTCCTATACAAAAAAAAAATTCTAAATCATAAAGCTTCACACACATGAGGTTTATTTCTCACTCCCTAACGTTTGACACATGTTGGATGGCCCTGTATACCTAATACCCACAATAGCTGAAATTTGAGGCCTTCAAGGTTGGCTGCATTGGGAGATAGGTATGAAAAGATACATTGGCTCTAAACTGCCCAAGACCAGAACTAACACACATCATCTCTACAGTCATTGGCCACAACCAGTCCTATGGTCCCCAACTGACTACAGGAAAGGTCTTAAAAGGAAGAGCATGTGTGGAAAACCTGGAGGTCATCCCTGCACTTTCCTCCTTCAGTAAATTAGTTTTCAAACAAAGGTCTTATGGGGTGCCTGGGTGGCTCAATAGATTGAGTGCCCAGTTTGAGATTTCTGCCCAGGTGTCAAAATCTCAGGGTCGTGAGACCAAACCCCACCTCTGGCTCTGCTCTGAGCATGGAGCCTGCTTGGGATTCTCTCTTCCCCTCTGCCCTGGCCCCCGGCTAGCTCGGGCTCTCTCTCTCTCTATCTCTCTCTCTCTCTCTCTCTCTCTCTCTCAAAACAAACAAGCAAACACCAATAGAGTTCTTAGCAGTTGTAAACCTCATACTTGATGTAACCTCTGTTTTATGTGGTTTGGTTTTACCGTATTAAAAAGTCATATTAATATTGCAAATAAAGACACATAGATGAGACCCCTAGGATGTCTTAGGACTCCCAGCTATGCCTTGCCTTAAATGTAGAAGAAGGAAATTTGACCAAGCAGTAAGGGTAAATGTACTGATGGCCAATCTAGATTTGGGTATCCCTTGAATGTTTGAGTTTAGTCATTTTCAGCCACGCCAGCCACAACTCAACAATAGTAGTCCACACAGTGGCTGGCTTGGGTTTGGGAGGCAGAGGAGCTCATGCTATCCATTTAGTCAGGATCCTTGTGCCAAGTTTTCCCGTGAACAGCTAGTGAGGGCCACTGAGTGCAATCTACCTCCACAGATTATAAAGAAAGTCTAGAAGGAAGCTAATGCAATGTTCTGACGTCTATTTTTATCCTGGAAAGAACTGTTTGTCTCTCAGTTCTGCTCTGAGTCCATTTTGCCAAACTGAGCTTTATTACTTTGCAGCGAGAGAAGTGAGGTCTCCCAAAAAGTCGAAAGAAAGCAATGAAATAGACACTCTACATTGTCCTTCCAGATCCTGTGGGATGAAGGGTAGACGTGAGTTAGCAACATAATTTAGTTTGTCTCCTTTTTGCAAAAGTGTTTATTTACCCGAAAGATTCCTGCATCCAATTCTAAAGCATGCCAGCTGCCTAAAAGAGAGGCTCAGAGAGGCAGAAAGCTTTGGTCATCGGGACCTGTATTGAGGGATTACTCCCCAGGAGAAGTGAAAAGAGGATTCTAGAAGAGATTGATCAGCGTTTCAGCAGAGGAACCAAAGTGAAGTGAAGTGTATCTTAACATGTCATTTTAATGAGGCATGAAAGTGACTGCAAGAGTAATGTGTGAACAGGGCATTTTGCCCCGCTAAATGCATTCTATTTTTGTTTACCTTATAATGAAAACACCACAGGGTCAGGGTGGGCTGTCACAAGCAGAATGTTGAGTCATGAGCACACCCTACTGGTTTGGTACGAGACAACGATAACAGACCATAGAAACTCTCAAAGATTTTTTTGACTTTTTTTAAAACTGTGAACATAACAAAGCATAATATTCTGTAATTTTAATGTCATACTAATTAATATGTACAATATGTACATCTTCATACAGATTAATATATATAATACATTTATTTCAAGAGAATCAAATCTTTTCTGAGGCTTCGGATGACTTCATATGCTTCCCTTCCCTCTTTCTCTATTTTTAGCATTCTTTTAACACTTTCAGCTCTCATTTAGTTTTGGCAGACTCTGGATGCACCCCTAGGAGGACCCTTTTGAAGTGAGTCGGTCTGATCCCGGATCCGCAGAGCCACCTGCAGATGTCACACTGAAACAGTGCTCCTGACACACCACCTGTTTTTCCTTGTTCTCCTTCAATTTCTGCTTTCATCAAGCAAATTCTTCAAACAGCTGGGTGGTGCCAACACATGGAGCCCCCTGGGGAGTACATTTTTTTTTCCACACTGGAAAACCAAACTTAATTGCTCAGTCACATTTGGAGTACTTTTTCCACTCCGCGGATACTTTACTCACGTTAGCTGTATTTGAATTAGAAAATCGCAACGTTTTCAGCCACACAAGAGGAACACAAATTAATCTAAGCATGAATTTTAGGGAAAGATCAATAGGTAGCCATAAGTATGTGGCTAAAAGAATGTGTCACGTGATCATTTCCAACTACTGTCTTCCTGACCAAAGACAGTTATTTAGAAAGAGATGCTGGGTGGATCACAGTGATGAACTAAGAGTTTGGGATTTATTCTTTTGCTTTGTTTTGTTTTGTTTTTCACCTAGTACTAGTGATCAAGCCTCCCTGGCTATTTTTATATCATGATTTTACTGCATCTCCATAGCAGTGCACTGAAATTTTATTATTACTATATTCTCAGGCTCCAGACATTAAGGGATGAGGAGCAAGTAACAAAATTCCTATAAGTAAACACAGGCAAAGAAAAACAAAATTATCATTCTACTTTCGTGTAACCCAATCTTTTGTTTTAGAGATCAGAAAACTATATGCATACCGTGGTACAAAAGGAATTTCTTCCCAACTTTTATATTGTTCAGGCATAAAAAAAAAAAGTTAGGACCAAATATTAAGCCTCTTCTAGGATAATAAAATAAAACTCAAAAAAATCTTGTGCAGGCACAAAATATAATTAATATTTGGCAATATTTGCCCTCCATATGTTTTTGGCTCACAGCTCACTCCGACCCAAAGAACTTCCCATCACATTATTCATTTTACAATAGCAACATTCCTTAATTTGAGGTTTACTCTTTCAAAACTTGGACTTACACTATGGTGTTAAAATTAAAATCTGCTAGACAATTGTATAAAAATGGCAAAGTAAATTCCGTGAGTCCAAGTGCTGTAGCTATATATTTCTGTTACCTCTCTGAAACCCAATATGCATTCTGCTAACATATAAATCTAACAAAACACAGTTTTGATTATATCCCTCAAGATCCTTTAATGGCTACAAAATTAAGTTTTAAAATCTTATCCTAACATGCCAGTCCTCTTCAGTCAACTTCTCCATCTCGGGCCCTTACAACCCCTGTTTGGACACCCCTATATTCCAGCCTAATTGAATTATTTTGTTTCTTTGACCATATCATATGCCTTTTTCAGTGTGACTCTGCTGGCATCCAAACACTACCACTGATCAAGTCAAATTTCCTTCAAATCACATTCAGTAACAGTGATGATAACAACGATGATAAGAGAAGCAACCAGCACTGGTGAGGGCTCATTGTGTGCCAAGCATTGAACGAAGCACTCCACGCACGTCGTATGAACTAAGCACTTTTCACGCGTGAGAGTTCATTCATTCCTCTTGGCAAGCCTAGGTGGTCGATCCTGCTGTTAAGGAGAAACTAAGATACCGTAATATGCAACTTGTCCAGGGTCCCGTAGCTTGTATGAAGAAGAACCCAGAAGGAAAATGACTTCTCCCTCATGAGCATTTCTTGATTTCTCAAATGCTGTAAACCAACTTCATCCAGATTCGTCAGGCAGAACTTGAAGGTTGTTTTGTAGAAATTGTAGTCATCAATCATTTTTAGCCAATGGGTAAGAAGCCAGTCATAGTTCTGTCCTGGAAACCCAATGAAGTCTAGTTCTCTGTCCTCTTAGAGATCCAGCTCCCTCCAAGCAGGGAAGCTTCCCTTTAACCAGAACAAGATTCCAGAAGTAAAATTGCTTTCCTTAACACCACCTGAATTTTTCTGTGTTGCTGTTTAGATACATTGACTTTTTTTTTTTTTAATTTAGCTGGAATAGCAGTTCCTAGAACGTGATTCCCTAGGAGAATCTGCAAGATCAAAACTATTCTGTAATAATAGTCTGCCTTTTATCAGTGTTTCAACATTTACACCGATGGTACCAAAGCAGTGGTGAGTAAAACTGTTGGAGCCTTAGCACAAATCAAAGCAGTGGCACGAAACTACACCAGAATCTTGTGTTCTTCCAGCAGTTGCCCCAGAGCCTGTGTTCTTGACGCCAGTGCATTCACAGGGGATAAAGTTCCATTTAAGAATGTCCTTGAGAAAGCATAACATTTATTGATTTTATTAAACCTAGACCCTGAGAACATGTCTTTTGAACATTCTGTGGGCAAAATGGAAAATTTCTATTAGTTACATACCAAAGTACAATGGCTGACTCAAGGTAAAACACTTGGGTGATCAAATTACAACCAAACTAGTTTTTTTGTTTTGTTTTGTTTTGTTTTGTTTTGTTTTGTTTTGTTTTGTTTTAATGGAACACTATTTTTACTTGAAAGAGGAACTAAAAGACAAAATATGGTTATTCAACCTTGAGTATTTGGCAGGCATGTTCCCCAAACTGAATGAAGTGAGCCTGCTCCTTCAAAGAAAGCAATTGACAATATTTGTTGTCAGTGATAAAATTGGATTTTCAAGCAAAACTTAACATTTTAAGACTTTGATTTCTTTACCATATTGGCAGTTTCCCAATATTTACAAGCTTTCTCATAATATTAGTGTTATGTTAATGACTGTGCTTTTTCTTTTTATTGTAAAATAAAGTGAGTTAACATTTGTAAGATCTGCATGAGTCAGTGCACCAGTGTTTCATAGTGACCAATGCACAATGTTACAAAATCATGCATGGATAAAAGATCCATTTGAAGTGCAAGATAGGCCAACAGATTTTAGTGGAACAGAATACAAAATGTTCATGGGTTTCATTTCAGATTCCACATTGCAATGAATCTTCAATAAACTGCCGTTTCTTATGCTGTGATGTAATACCAAAAATATACAACCAAATTATCTGCAAAAATGTTAAACTACTTATTTTTTCAGCTTCATAAGTCAGATGAGTTATGAAATCAGGATTTCTTTGTATACTTCCACCAAAACGATATATTTCATAGACCAAAGCAGACACATGTGAGAATCGTGGCCTCTTCTAATAATCCAGACATCTGACTAAAGAGATTTTTCAAAAATGTAAAACAATGTTAAGCTTCCCAGTCTTTTTAAGAATGAAGTTATTTTTCACAAATGTTATGTATAACGAAATATTTTATCACCACTTTAAAATTGATCAATAAATATTTTAATTTTTTTTACTTTCAAATTCATAATATACATTCTTACAGGATTTTCAATAAATTTTAAGAGGCACATGGATTCTGAGACTAAGGTCTGAGCCAGGTTGTCATCTTTCCTTAGAGACTACACCTTGCTGGATTCTTATACACTATTCTCCAAAGGATGAATATGCATAGGAAACACACTAATCCACTATCTTTTGTGTGTGTGTAAGATTTATTTATTTATTCATGAGAGACACACACAGAGAGAGAGAGAGAGAGAGAGAGAGAGAGAGGCGGAGACAGGCAGAGTGAGAACCAGGCTCCTCGTAGGAAGCCCAATGAGGGACTTGATCCTGTATCCTGGGATCACGCCCTGAGCCAAAGGCAGACGCTCAACTGCTGAGCCACCCAGGCGTCCCCACTAATCCACGTATCTTGAGTATATTTAATTTTACCAGTGAGCACCCAATTTAACAATCACTGTTGTAATTAGAAAATATCAAATTTGCAAATTAAAATCATTTCTGACATTCACTATGTGATTAAAAAAGCCTCATGTGCTGACCAAGAGGGAGACATGAGCATACAAAGTAACTGGAACATGGACTTTCTCAGCAGAATTCCAGCTGACGACACCTGGAGTTTGAATTCCCTATTAGAATTCAGAATTCAGCAACTGAGTTTTAACTTAATCATAATAAGAATCAGGTAATACAATACCATCTATGCTGAAGTATTTAAAGTAAAACTATAGACATTTTAATGCCCAACCAGATGCCACTTGTCATTGAATCTTCTAGTTCTTTTTATGTGTCTCTTTCAGGATACGTAGTTATAAAACCTCCCAATTCTTAGTTAGAAGCTTTGTGTGCATTTATTCTATTCCCTAGTCTCTTCACAAATTCTGACATATTACCTATCCCACGACTGCAAACTATAATTAGGTAAACCAGATACGAAGAAGCAAGAGAAAATTAACTATGAGTGCTTGCTAGCAGGAAGCTGGGCAGATGGAACATGTAATTTCAGGAATACACAGAGATCAACAGTAAATAGTAAAGAAGAAATGAATATTCCAATGATAGATGAAATACAGCAACAAGTATCCAGGAGCAGATATACTTAGCCACATATACGTAGGATAACAAACATTCAAAGATAGTCTACGTAAAGACCTTGTAACTCAGCAGGAACAGGAACTCGGGGGTAGGACTGGAGTCCTGAGAGTGAAATAAAATAGAAAGTGGAGTTCATAATCTTAGACACATTTGACCATTAATGAGTTATGAGTTTAAAGACTCAGGAATAGGGGAACAAGACAATATTCCAGTTACCAGTCTATCAGGATACATAATTAATAAATATATAATTTTTATTTTGGTTAAGAGATGAATTTAAACATACCGGAAATTTCACTCTTACTATATGAGCCTGCAAATAAAGTAGCAATGACTTTGATATAATGTGGATAAATAGAATCAGTAACAGGGAAGGACAGCTTCAGAACTGTAACTCTTAAAAGCATTTGGGAGAAAATAATTCAAACCCAAGCACAATTTCGGAGTTGAAAAGAAAAAAAAAAAAAGGCTGGATTTTAATCCTCGCTTGACCATCTTCTAAAAATATAATATTAAAAAAAGGGGATAGCAATTTCTCTCAAACTCATTTTTAACATGGAAGATAATATCTTTGCATTAGTTTAGTTTGGAGTATTGGATATTATGTGTATAAAAAGCATAGTACAAATAAAGTATGTTAGTTGTTTATTAATTTTAACAATAAAGGTCATTGATTTTGATAGCAACAGGATTTTAAAAACTAGCTATTATTGTCATTTCCAAGAAGAAAATATATTTCCATGTGCCATGGCAGCAAGAAACAAATATATAAAAAAAATCATTAAACGTTACATTGTTAAAAGTGTATTTTAAATGGAAAGAGAAAGTGCTAATGGTAGTGCAAAAAAAATTGTTATGTTTCTCATAACAAATATGCTCAGGGGTTTTATTAGCATGCAACAAAGGCTTCAAAGAATTTGGAAATGTTGAGCAACCAAAATTCAGAAATATGGATAAATTTCTGAATAGAAGTAGAGGCAAAGAAAAAATTATTTAAAAGTTTATTTAAAAGTCTACAAAATTAAGTCTGAAAAAGATACAAAGTGTAAGATAGATGAATTTTATTTCCTTAGATTTTCCACATGACGAATTTATACTAATCTATCGATGAATTAAAAATTAAATAATTTCCAATGTCTCCTGTACTTTAACTTGGAATAATACATAAATCTTTGAATAAATCTGATTTATTTCTCTACAAGATAAAGTCATTAAAAATTTTTTTTAAATAATGCTGTCCTGAAATTCAAAGAACTTTGAGGTAGTTATGAGACTACTTATAAATATTTTAATCCCTATTGTACTACAGTATCTTGACAGAGGTATTTCATATTGTCCTAGTTCTTCTCCCCTCCCTCAAAAATGATTATCACATAGATGACAGAAATAAAAACACCTAACCTGTGAGGATGACCACATGATTACCTAATCTGAATTGAAGAAGAGAAATTCTTCATGGTAAGTTGAAATGCTCTAAGCCAGCTGTCTTCAAACTTTGGAATGCATACACCCAGGTATACGTTAAGTCTTCCCGTGGGGTATCAAGACATGAACTTCCAAATTCTCAACTTCCATGTGCTTAAATTACCACACGCACGTACACTGTCTTAAATTGATCCTCCTGAGAATACACTTTTAATTGAGCTTCAAGACCTTCTGTCCAATCTCTCTCTCAAGATGGTACTTGCTCATCTCGGAGTTACTGCAGTCCATTTTCTGGGGTGTAAAAACTTCTGGGAAGCCAAACAGAGGTATAAAAATATTATTATTGGTGTTGAGAAAGGAAATGATTAATGACTGGTAATAAATCTTTTCATAAGTCAGGTAGTTTACAATTCTTTGTTTTGAACAAAATTAAGGCAAGACCCAACTGGTAGTGATCTATTATCAAGATGGTTTCTAATAATCTGTGATTTGGAATGATAACTAGGAAGGACTGCAAAGAATTATGCCAAATTCTAATAATAAAACTTCTTCTGTTTCTACCTGCTTATCTACGTGATAAGGTTTCTGAACATGTACATCTAAGCTAACAAAAAAGATATAATTAGAATTCTATTTGAACACTGTCTAAATCCAGCAACAAGGAATATTTAGATACATAAATTAACATTTAAAAGTTCCACCCAGTAAAAGACTTATAAAGAGATGCACTACCAAATTTCTGAATTGTATATTTAAATACTATCTTTCAAAAATTTAGTATATATAAAAAGTTATCAATGTCATAAAAATAAAACTATAGTGAAGATCCAATTCAGAAAAAAAATCATTTATCAGAGATTTACAACCACAGGAAAGTCTAAAATTGTATATTCTAATTATGCGTAATGTACATGTGTTCTTTTTACATGGAAGTATAAGATGATCAGCAAAAGGCATTCAAACATAAATATATTTTCTATATTTTTAAAATACATAATGGTTCATAGCAAATCGCTATGGTATTTAAATTCCAGGAGATGCAATTCAAAAAATGAAGTAGCAGTTTCAATTTAGTTATGCTCATTTACCATATGATGGAAGTTTTTTTTTTAAGTTTCAATATTTATGTTTATAATGAAAACTTTAAAATGGTCAGTTAAATATGAAGTTATCCATAGTTTCACAAAATCCCTTAAGAGGTCCGTGAATAAAAGTTTGAAGTAGAGCGCTCTAGTCTAAATCACAGATACCAGAAGATATTCGAGACTGATACTAAAACCTCACATTGATCACTACAAACAAGGAGGAAAATAGTTGCTTTTTTATTTTGTTTTTTGCTTTTTGTTTTTTGTTTTTCAGTTCAGTGACAATGTCTGGTCTCTGTCACCTCACCACAAAAGATTTATGATTTTGAATGAATAATCAGCAGTGACCATAATTTGTTTTTAGAAAAATTCTCTTTGAAATTTACCTTGATCTTGATAAATTACTGCAGGTTGATCTATATGGGAAAAACTGGCACCAAAAGCTGCAACTGCTTTGAGAGGGGCTTTATGTGATTATTAGATTTCAAAGCCATGGAGCTGTTGCTAATCTTCAAGAGCTCTAAACACGATTGTTTGTGAACACCTCCTTCTTCCTCTAATCTTTCCTCTCTCCCATGTTCTCCAATGCCATCTAAAATACCCATTGACTTCCTTTGAATCAGAAGTTTTAGCAATCTGAATGCCATGTATTTCAAATAATTCATCTAACAGTGTGAAGCATTGGGTAGTACAACTGCTGAGCACCCAGGCATAGTAAAGCGTATCTCCTCTAAGCACTTAAAAATCAGACTGACTATAAAAGTCACATCAAGTGTTCAATAAATTTTTCCATAGCATTTGACTATTTCAGGAGCGCAGTAAGAAGTATAATACTTTCCTTTTCAGAGCACTGACATTTATTACTTTGTACAAATTGAGTATCTGAAACCCAGAAAACCACTGCAGATACAGTAGAAAAAAAAAGTCAATCGCTTTTCTGATTGCTTTAATAAAAGTTATAGTGATTCTTTATATTTAACATCTGTACAACCAAAAAGTGTGTGTGTGTGTGTGTGTGTGTGTGTGTGTGTGTGTAAATGGGACCTCCAGCTGCTCTTAGATTGAAGGAATCTCCATGGCATCAGCAGACAGGAATGATATTTCATTCACCCGTTGGCCATGGTAAAGGAATCAACAAGATCCACATGGTTGTTCTGGGTGTTAAAGTGTGTCTGCTTTGTAATCGTTGTCTGAGACCCAAGCTCTTGCTTTATAGTGCTTAAATAATTGATTTCACCCAGCCTTCAGTCAGAGTTAGAAAACCCCAAATATTTTCCCATTAATCCTTAGAGTCGGGCACTGCTTAGTTTCAAATTCATGGATTCATGGGAAATCATAGAGTTTACAAAGAAATTCATTTTGGCTGGGAACAAAAATAAAAGCTTCATGTGGATGATTTCTTAATGTGTTGAACCAGAGCTACAGGTCGATGTGGCAAAACAAGAATATTATTAAACTCACGAAAGATGTGAGTTTGCTGGTCTATTGCTGTGTAGGTTATTTCGTGTGTAAGTCATTGTTATTTTTTTAAATAAGTAAATTTACCAAAAAGAAGAGAGATCTAATAAAAACACAGGAAATTAGCCACATGCTATAAAACATTAGATAACTGGCCCTTCAGATCAGTAACCCCCTGATGAAGAACTCAAAGGTGAAAAAACATTCTGAATGTTGGAGCCACCAAAAGAAGTAAATTTAATGGGAATATATTCCTGGAAGGAAAGCATTCAGAGTGTTCTGTCGACTGCTCTAACCTATGAAATTCTAATTTTATTCACTGTTGGAATTAAAGGTAGATATATGTTTATTCACAACAGAAATACAAACTTAACTTTCATTGTATTTGAGTATTTGACGTTCTGAAAGAATTTGAAGCAGGTCACAAACTAAAGCACGGTATGAGATAAATCACTTAAAGATAAATATAACACAGTTTTTTGAAGAAAACTGGAATAACTGCTCTAAGACATCTGAGTTGAGTAGATTACCATACTAAGGCAATAAATTTGGCTGTAAGGCTTTTGACTGCAAACCAAAGGATGGGAAACCTACTGTGTTGCATTGTTTCCACATTTTGCCATTAGAGAGTATAAAAACTCACCTAATGACACTATTTCTCCTAGAATGAAAATTGTGTGTATATACTGTAGCCAGCCATATGGATGTTGTGTACTTGTAGACACGTGCAATAGGCACAAAGGTGGTGATAGATGCGTCAAGATGTCAGACGCATCAAGCTCTATAGGATACAGCATGGATAGTAATTTAGTTCCAATCATTATTAAACTATATATTAATGCTTACAGGAAGCATAAGCCCATCAACATAACATCCTGTAGAACAAAGAATTTTCTGAATTTTTAAAAGAGAATCTAGGACACCTGGGTGGTTCAGTCAGTTAATTGTCCAACTGTTGATTTCCACTCAGCTCATGATCTCAGGGTTGTGAGATTGAGCCCCAACATGAGCTCTGGACAGAGCACTGGACAGAGAGTTTGCTTGAGATTCTCTCTCTCTCTCTCTCTTTCTCTTTCTGCACCCCCTCACACTCTGGCACACACTCTCTCTCTCCCTCTCTAACATAAAATAAAATAAAATAAAATAAAATAAAATAAAATAAAATAAAATAAAATGTAAAGTAAAATAAAATAAAATAAAGTAAAATAAAATAGATTGCTATGCTGCTGAATTTAGTACAAAGTGGGTAGGGAAGAAATGATTCACTTTTCTAAAATTGGCTTGGAAATTTTGACAAGTACGTTTTAATTTTAGTGTTTCTCCTTAAGATCATTCCACAACTATGTGGAAACCTGTCATGACAGATTTTAGAAAAAGGTATTTTTTTTTATTCCGGTATAATTAACATACAATATGCTATTAATCTCATGTATACAATATAGTGATTCCATACAATATAGCGTTCTATACAACACTCAGTGCTCATCACAAGTGCTCTCCTCAATCCCTATCACCTATTTCACCCATCCCCCTCTGGCATCCACCAGTTTGTTCTCTATAGTTAAGAGTCTGGTTTTTCAGTTTGTCTCTTTTTTCTCCTTTTTAAAAAAAAAAGATTTTTAATGCTATAATCTGTGGTCATAGCTCTGATCTGTTAAATCTTATACATAAAACTGTGAGGTGATAAGCTTTAGTACCCACATTATCAGGTTTATGTATGTATATAAAAAAATTAGAAAGATCATCATATAGCCTATTAAAACGCTTCTTCGTCGACCCCAGGGTAGCTCCTTGCAGAATGAGCAGAGGTGATCTCTTTCCCCTTTGTACACACGCCTGAGCAGAGACCTGATGGAAGAGTTATTCTCACAGGGATTCCAAATGATAAATCTTTGTGTCACTTTATGGTGTAAATTATATGATTGGTTCAATGCCTTGCCTTTTTATAATTTTTTCCTTAACTTAGCAAGAAAAAGATCACTATCTGTTTTTAAGTTAATGGAATTTTTGCATGGGAAGATTTATGTAATGGAAGATAAGAAGAAATATGTGGGGGTTTTTTAGCAATACTTGGTGAGAAAAGACAGAAATCAATTACTTTATTAAAAAAAAAAACAGTTTCCATGTTGCAAAGAAACATACATTGTAAGCCGATGGAACAGCATGT
The DNA here is from genome assembly GCF_048418805.1 of Vulpes vulpes. Classification (NCBI taxonomy): domain Eukaryota; kingdom Metazoa; phylum Chordata; class Mammalia; order Carnivora; family Canidae; genus Vulpes; species Vulpes vulpes. The sequence goes on along the minus strand of NW_027325698.1, from coordinate 91,518 downwards.
CCATTGATTTTCCCGGGGTGATGATTGATTCCAAGAAGGAGACCCTTTTGGAGGTACAGCCTCTGTACAGGACTCAAGAGCACAGGTCGCGTCTCTAAAAGACCTACCCATTTATATCTTTCTCAGTCTTCTGGCAGCCGCACTACAACTGTGTAATAATGGCTTCAACAACATAATCCTTTAAAGAAAATGAGGGCACTTGAGATTTCCTGAGATCTAAATAAAAAAAAAAAAAGAAAAAGAAAAGAAAATCTGGCACACAATACCACACCTTTAAGCTCAAAAAAAAAAAAAAAAAAAAAACCAACCAAACAAACAAAAAACTAACAACCTACAACAACAAAAACCTTTATCACAGTTTTTTTAAATCAGAATTTTTACTTTTTTTTAGTGGGCTCCACACCCAGCACGGATCCCAACGGGGGGCTTGATTTCGCAACCCTGAGATCAAGACCTGAGCTAACATCAAGAGTCAGACACTCAACCAGCCACCCAGGTGCCCCAGAATTTTTACTTTTTTTAAAAAGAAAGTACAGATTATCACTTTGCCTCAAGTGTTTGGCAGAGATACAGAATCACTGAATCATTTATTCAAACACTATTTCTTGAGCACTCCCTTAGCAGCATGCCAGGCACCAGGAGGACACTTGGAAGATAGGATGGAACAAAACAAATTATCTTCACGGGGCTTATTCTCTAGGGATAGGACAAACAATAAACAGCTATGCATGATGTTAGATTATGAGCAGTGCTAGCAGAAAGGATAAAGCAGTAAAGGAGGATGAGATGTACTGGGAGTTGTGTGAAGGTTGCAATTTTCCATGGGTGGATGGAGGAAGGCAGCCCTGAGAAGGCATCTAGGGAGTCAAGAGGGAACCTGCTGGTGTATTCCAAGACCATCATAGAAGCCAATGTAGAAACGAATGGTGACAGAAAGATTCAGATTCTTTTAATTTTCTGAGACATTAAATTTTATTTAGGGGCACCTGGGTGGCTCAGTCGGTTAAGTGACGGACTGGATTTTGGCTCAGGTCATGATCCCAGGGTCCTGGGACCCAGCCCTACTTGGGGCTCCATGCTTAGTGGGGAGTCTGCTTGAGACTCTAACTCTCCCTCTCCCCACCCTTCCCCCTGCTTGTGCGCACTCTCTCTCTCTTCCTCCCTCTCTCAACTCAATAAAGAAATCTGTAAAAAAAATTTTTTTATTTAAAAGTAGAGGAAAATAAACTTGATTTTTGCTGGTGAAGTGGCTATATTTTTAGTGGCAGGAAATGCTATGTCTCTGAAAGCGGTTCTCTCATCTGGAAAGCTGGAACAGAGGTAGCTATTACCTCACGTGTCGTTCTTCTCTCTTACACCTCAATAGTTTTTTAGGAAGAACAGATGGGGAATTGGTAGGTTTCGATACTCAGAGTGATTTTTGCTCTATAAAAAAGACCATTGTCAGAAATTGCAAAAACCAATGTAAAAAACAGGAAAACATATTCAATTGATTAAATCTGCAAATATGGAGATAGATTTGACTTCTACTACTAGGAATAAATGTGCTACAGTCCCTTCTTGGCAGTGTGAACCCATTTCATGAGCAGAATGTCAAGCAACTTTTCATAATAAAGTACACAATCCAAAGATCCTTTCTTCCTAAATGCACAAACTCTTCCAACCCCGTGATGTTGGTCATCAGCGTATTGTAACAAAGAAGCATTTATTTATTTTCCTCACTCCTCCATCCCTCCCTACCTGCAAAGAACAGGCCAGCCTGCAAACTTATTCCTTATAAATGCACAGGATATTTTGTTAAGCAATACCCAGAAAAGCCAAATGAAAAAAAGGAAAATCAGTAAATTTAACAATAAACAATGAGCATTAAACCACATGGCAAAAGGAGACAGGAGTATGCAGAAAATGCACATGGAAAGAGAAGCTACCTCATCACTGGATGAAATGATCTCATCTAGACACTTTTTCACAACAAATTTGGAGTTCTGAGCCCAAAAACAAACCTCATAAATAGTAAGTGTTGCAAAATGTAAGATGACGGGACCAAAGGAATCTTCCCATTTTTACTGAAGTACCATTTACACATAGACGGTCTATACTTTCTTTTTCATACAGCTTATTTTCTTTCCCTCTTCATGAAGGAGCATGTACTTGTGGTGGCTTTTAATCTTAGGGAAAGCAATCAATGTACAGGGATCTCTGTTCTAAACTAAGATTATTTTGCCAGATGTTAAGCAGCTCTCACTGACTTTTTTTTAATTCAACCATGAACACATCATTTTGCACCTAATTTAACAGGGCTCTAAAGGAATCAGAATCTCCTATCTCCAAATATAAACATATTTTAATTGCAGTTCTTGGAGATGCTTCGGTTTCCATGCTGGGTACCTGCAACCCAATGCTTTCAAGTTAAGCTTGCCATTTCCAAATTTGTTCATAAAAGAAAAACTGGATGGTTAAAATCACCTTGCAGGTGTTTCATTATTCCACACCACATCCAATAAGAAGACCGTCTAAATTTCAGATAAATTCCACTCAGAGTAACCAAATCATAAATATATTTTCATTATTTTGCTATTCAGTGACTCAGATATGCTATTATTCAACTTATTTTAAGGACTTTCCAAGTGTATTGTTTTTCTGAACTGTTTAAGTGGTTCTAAAATATTTTCTCCGAGCTGAGACCTGTAATTAAGGACTTAATTTAAGAAAATTTGTTGTGTTATATCTACTTATGTTGAATGTGGTTTATAACTAATTTTGGATTCATTGGAGATTTGCATATCAAAAAATAGTGAATTGAAAGAAATATTAGCTGTATTTAAAATATCTGAATGATATTCTTTTTCTTAAGATTTTATTTATTTATTCATGAGAGACACAGAAAGAGAGACAGAGCCACAGGCAGAGGGAGAAGCAGGTTCCCTGTAGGGAGCCTGATGCGGGACTCGATCTCAGGACCCCAGGATCACAACCTGAGCTGAAGGCAGATGCTCAACCGCTGAGCCACCCAGGTGCCCCTGAATGATATTCTTAATACAAAATCATCTTCTATGCTCCTCTCATTGGTGCTCGTTTTTACCGCATACAATTTCCAATCTGAGTTCTGAGATGGGGCTGGGGCTGGGATTTCGGCCTTCTTATAAGCTAGCACAGCAGCCTGTCCGTGTTTCATGGACGCATTTCATGGACACTGACCGATGACCCAAGTCTCCTGGGTCAGAGACAAGGGAGCAGCAGAGCAAGGAGCTTGGGCATTAGGTTTGCAGTGATTCCTCACATCCACCGGGTCCCACGGTGCACACAGAGAGCCCGGTCTTAGGCTCGGTGGGTTTGCATCCCAGCTGATCAACACGGCCTGGGAGATGGAGCACAAAGCAAGCCTGCTCCTTGTCCCTGAAGGACGAGCCTCGCCCCAGGAAATGGGCCACGTGGAGAGTGGTCAGGGCCTCTCATCCTCGGCAAACTCAAGCAGGTGGTACCCACAGGATGCTCGGCACCCTTGGGGGTGCCTCTACCAACTGATATTTGAGTGAAGTTTGATTCAAAAAATCCTGATTGAGATCGATTTCTATTCAATTGAAGAAAATCTATTCCTATTCTTTCTGTCTGTCTGTCTCTCTCTCACATGCACGTACCTCTTACACTGACTTAAAATCAGCTGAAACCTAAAGCTTAAGGAATAAACCCCACACAGCCTACCTGTTCCAAGTCAATCAGACGACATCAGCGACAGAAGCAAAGGTGGTATTTTGTGTGTGTTCAATTCTTTGCTCAGAAACAGAATGCTACATGGATTGAGCAATTTTGGAACGTTGCCCCCTGTCCTTTTGGACTGAACTGAGGGCACCTCCTTCTCCATGGGACACCAAAATACAAAAGCTACAAATCTCCAGCGTTATGATGATAAACCATATTTAAAATGGTGAAAGCTGAAAGGGAGGCCGAGCATGAGAGCCTCCTAACTCTGGGAAAAGAACTAGGGGTGGTAGAAAGGGAGGTGGGCAGGGGGTGGGGGTGACTGGGTGACGGGCACTGAGGGGGGCACTTGATGGGATGAGCACTGGGTGTTATGCTATATGTTGGCAAATTGAACACCAATAAAAAATAAATTTATAAAAAGTAAAAAATAAAAAATAAAATGGTGAAAGCTGCTAGCACTTTAAACAAAATATTGCTTGTCTGTCTGTCTGGACAGTCTGTCCAGACTAATCTGGCAATATTTTTACAAATTAAAAATAAAGTCCTATATTACTTTACCTCAGTCTATAGAGGTAAAAGTGTTCACACTTATCTGATGATAAAATGCACATGTTTTTCTGTGACATTTGGGCTAAATACTGTGTGGCTCATGATCTTATATTCCAGCGGGGCCTGTGTGATTCCTGGTTTGTGCTTTAAAGCATCACATGCAAAAGAGAATGGCAGCGACAATAGGAAAGCCTAAGCAAGGAACGACATTCTGTTAAAAAAGAGGTCTTAGGTTCAGTCTATTTACCCACATTTGGAAGGTTTTACAAATATCTCCTTGAAGGACAGTTTGCCTCTTAAGAGAATTAGAAAGATGAGGTTTATAAAGTGCATCAGAAATAATAAAATTATACGTTAAGTGGCAATTTTTAACTTCAATACATGCATAAATGTCTACTGTAGGCTTTAGAGACTGGATAGTATATTTAACCAAGCCTAACTGTAGCCAAGCATTTCCAAAAGTTGTAACTGCAGTAACTGTAGAAAAGGTCTGGAAAAGAGCCCAGACAAATGGACCCCTTTAACATTAGCCATCCCAAAATGTCCTTTCAATCTTAAGAGAGTATAGATGGTTTCATTAAAGGGAGAAACAAAATCAGGGTAAAAGAAACTTATCCATAACGTTACTCCAACCAGCACTTCATGCAGATGATTTTAATTTCATTAGACCAAGAAACTGCAGCAATGACACCACCTTTTAGGTAGTTTTGCTAGTTCTTTTGGTTTGCTTACTGAAACTTGCCATCTACGTATCCAGGGAGCATTAATTACACCATTGAGTCTTGAAGCTAGAGCAAAAGAAAAGATTGAAACGAGGTCTCTGTTTCCAGGAGTTCCCATTCCAGTGTTGAAAAAACTTCCAAAAGCCACTAACGACATCAAATGTGGCAGGACACCTGTTAGGTGCAGTTGACCACCACCGTGTGCCTAGGCTCTGAGGACTTGAACTCCCTACTAGCTCTAGGGCCAGCACCTTTGGATAACACACTCACTTGTTCTGAGTTATTCTACTACAATTAAATCAGGTGAGTTGACATTTTCCCTTATTTCCCACACTTGCATACCAGAAAGTCACACCTTTTTTTTTTTTTTTTTTTTAGAAGAATATCGTAAGGACTCAATAATGCCTCCAAAAAACGAAGTCAAAGTCCTTACAGTCCCAAGGGTTTTGGCACAACTTGGATGCTTTGATGTGTGATTCTTAAAAGGAAATAGAGTGGTAAGTGCCTATCATGTAAGCTACCATTTATTGAGTGTAGACACCATGCTAGTCCTTTTACGGGTTTTTTTCCACTTATGCCTTAAAACACTGCTATACGAGAGGCACAACTGGGATTCCTATTTGGAGGTGACACCTACGCTAAGAAGAAATTAGATAATGCCCCCAAATACACATCAGTCCTGAGAGGAGTAGGATTCAGACCAAGGCTTCACTGTCTCTTAGCTGTGTGATTTTGTCACAGTTAACTAAATGGATCTTTTTCTAAATGTGCCAAGTGTTCTTCTTAGGCATGTCTCCTTTTTCAAATTTTATAATTCATAGTCTCTAGAAAACAAAAAAAAGATGTTTCCCTGTGATCTTTAAAAGTGGCAAAAAGGTGTCTTCAGAAAGAATGCTCTTTCCCTCTGCATTAGTTTGCTAAGGATTCCTTAACAAAGTCCCACAAACTCGGTGGCTTGAATAACAGAAACTTCCTATCTCACTGTTCTGGAAGCCAGAAGTCCCAGATCGAAGTGCTGGAGGGGTTGATTCCTTTCAGGCGGAGTGTAAGGGAAAATCTCTTCTGTGCCGTTCTCCCAGCTTCTGGTGGTTCCCTGGCAATTTTAGGTGTTCCTTAATCTCTAGATCTCTGTCTTCCTCTTCACAAAGCATTCACCCTGTACACAAGTCTGTGTCCAAATTTCCTCTTTGATAAGGACACAACCATACTGGATTACGGGCCCATCCTACTCTTGTATGACCTCTTCTTTACTAAACACAACCGTAATGACCCTATTTCCAAATATGGTCCTATTCTGGTTGGTCCTTCAAGATACGAATTTGGGGAGGATGCATTTCAATCCATAACACCACCCAAAATAAAGTGTGTTCACAGAAATTAAATGGAATAGGAACAGCTCCCCCTAAAATTTCACAGTGCACTACTCACTACTCATCATGAAACTTCCCTCTGTTTTTTAAAAAAGATTTATTTATCTATTTATTTATTTATCTATTTATTTATTTATTTATTTATTTATTTATTTATTTATTTATGAGAGAGGGAGAAAGAGAGAAAGAGAGAAAGCCAGTGGGGGTTGGGCAGAGACAGAAGGAGACAAGCAGACTCCCTGCTGAGGGCAGAGCCTGAAGGGGATGGATCTCACAACCCTGAGATCAAGGCCTGAGCAGAAACCAAGAGTCGGGTGCTTAACTGACGTGAACTTTTTCTCTGCTTTAATTCAGCAAACCACAGATTGCAAACTCAAAAACATACAGGTGGATAATGATAGGCACGGAGCTGAGGGGTGCAAGTGAGTAGACATGGATTGTACACATGAAACATGTGGCCGGCGGTGAAGCAGGAACACGCGTGTCCCGCCCTCGGAGGGAGCTGCTTCCCAGTGCTAACCAATTGATGCCATAAAGAGAATTCTTCAAGACTTTTTGGGAATTCTTATGTTTATGTGTAATCACCCATACTAAACATAGATTCATACTAATCACCTACTCCACACACACACACACACACACACACACACACACTCACCACACTGAACCACTATATAAGTTGGCAGATTCCAGTCCATAGTTCTGTAATTCCTGGTCCCATGTGCACATTTTCACCTCAAGGTTCTCCTCAGGCTGCAAGTGCGCTGTATGGAGATACTCCTGGGATCTCTTCTCTCTGCACAGTCTTTCTTGGCAATCTCAGGCCTCAAGATCAGCTCTCAAAATTTAACTTTTAAATGTTCTTTTACCCTGGCTTTTGGCCTGTGGTTCAGTCATACATTTCCAACCACTAGCCAGTTGGAATTCCCAACCTCAAACGAACTAATTATCTTCCACGAAGGATACCATCACTGCCCACATCACTTTCCACATCATGGGAAGCTATGGAAGCTCTGGCTTCCATCTTGTAACTTCTGTATCTAACAAATGATAAATCTGTTCCAGAGCCCCTTTCCAAGAGTTGGGAAGTTAAATAATGCTCACACAGATAATCCTTTATGTGACTTGAATGTAAATTCATCCTACTTTCTAGAGCAGCTAGCAACCCGGAGAGAAAATTAAAATGCCAACCAATCTTCACTGAGTGTTTTTGCAGTATTCCTAAGCAATTCAGTTGGCAGTCCCATGAAATTCTGGGAGCCAATAATGTATTTTGTCCTGTACGCAAAGCTGGTGATTTAAATCTTTAAACATTAAGCCTTTTAATGCTTCCCAAGAAGTTGGCCCCGCTAAACAGCACACACATGCACAGAAATACTAACCAACTAATAAACAAACTGATATTCACTCCCAGGAAAATAGAAAATGTTTTGAAAAAAAAGATTCTAACATCTATTCTGCGTTCTGCAGCAGAAATGGGTTATGTGGATCTGTTCGTGTGTCCAATGTCCTTGAATGGAAAATTGATTTCTTCCCAATCCCACTAACTATTGAGTAAATACTAAGAGTATTGTTTGAATAGGAATTAAACTATTCTCATTTCAGTGCACTGATGATTCTCCCTTTAACTCTGTGCCATTTCGCCATCCCTGCTAGCAGCACATCGAATTAGCCCTTAGCTGAAATGCTCAAAACATCTCTTAAGCTGACAATATGAGCATTTTTGGTGGTCCTGAGGTTAACTTTGTTCCATAGAAATGATAGGCAGAAACAATCTTTATACTTTTAATTGATATTTATAACAATTACAAAGACTGAAGTTCCCCTGGAGATTTTAAATTTGGTTTATAAATATTATTACATTTTACAAGGATTTTTAACCCTTAATTAATTAAGTACTCTAAGGTATTTCAATATGTCATTTATAAATGAGGTAATTCTTAAGTTCTGTTAAGTGTTTTTTTTTTTTTTTTTTTTTTAAGTTGTATTTATTTAAGTAATCTCTAGATCCAACATAGGGCTTGATCTCAAGACACTGGGATCAACAGTCACATGCTTTTCCGGCTGAGCCAGCCAGGCACCCCTAAATGCTTTTTTTTAAAAGATGTTATTTATTTATTCATGAGAGACACACAAAGAGAGGCAGAGACACAGGCAGAGGGCGAAGCAGGCTCCATGTGGGGAACCCAACGCAGGATTCGATCCCAAGACTCCGGGATCACAACCTGAGCCAAAAGCAGACACTCAAGAGCCACCCAAGAGCCCCTAAACGTTTTTAATATTAGTTGCAAATTTACTTTTAACTTGAAATCACAAATAGAAATTAGTTTTTCAAGTGCATATTTTAAAACCGCTTATAAGATACCTAAATATCTTAGGTAATTACAATACTCAAAATACACAGATTTTTGCTGAACAGCACTAAAAGATAAATATGAGTGTGGCTTTATTAGGCCTCTAATACCTAATCCCAAATCTGGGTCAAAAATATTTACCAATTAAGGAAAAAAAAATAGTGTCTTTGCACATTAAGGTTGCCTCTTCTAGTGTTGCAGTTGCTCATCATCCAGAAATTGTAGCAACCTCAAATATCTTTGCTTCAGACACCCAGAGCTGGTCTGTCCCTACACCAGACCTATACTGTTTCCAAAACTAACTCTTTAGCTCTTCTTGTAGTTCTTTTTTTTTTCTTGATACATAAGAAAAACAATTATTTTCTAATGGCCAATTTGGTCAAATATTATGTTGGAAGCAAGGAACTAAGGGCTTTGGGGCTTCTTCAGAGATTTGGAAGGCTTTGAAGGGTTTTGAGTTACAGAAGTGGCTTCCCTGGCTGCGGCCACCAGGAGAGGTGAAAACAGGCCAGGCGTGTGTGTGTGTGAGGATCAGTGACCTCGCATGGCCCAAGGCAAAGCTCACATCTAGTCAGTGAGCAGTAAGGAGATACTGAAGGTAAAATATTTGTGAAAGAGAACCATTATTTTCAGAGAATTTGTTAAAAGTGCTTTCAGGCTAATATTTACAGGAAAGCATGGTAGTCTATCCGATTAACATTTTTATAAAGTCCGGAGACACATTTATGTCAGAAGGTAAAGTTTAAAATGCCATTTCTTCATAATCCCATTTGTGTAAAATTCTGCTTAGTCACAGAAAGTAGAAATTTTAAGTGCCTTTCAAGATTTTTGTGAAAGTCAATAAAAGGTGGCTTTGAAAACATATTTTAAAAGGAAAATATATTCAAAAATAATTTTGGTGATTTCAAAGAAATTGTGAATAGCTAGACTAAGGTTTTATGTAGATTATGATTTTTTTGGTTTTACTTTTTAAAATAACTTCATAATTTATAGATACAATACTTACCATGTCTTCAACTTTTAAAAGGGCTACATACCATAGTGATAGATGGTAGATACAAATCATTTTTCAATCTTTATTAAGTACATTTTTTTCAAAAAAGATATAGTTAGGGAAAAATAAACATATCGTCCTCTTAATTCTCTCTTTTGAAATTTTTTCTCCAAGAATCAGTGAAAACTCCACATTTTAGGTCATTTTAAATTAACTAATAATGCAGTAGAAAACACAGAGTAGGAATGATTTCCTAGGCCATATAAAAAACCAGGTACTCTCTCAACTCTGGAATTAGGAACTGGTTTTCTCTTTATCATATCAGATGAATGCAGTCATTTGTACTGCATTCATTATAGAAGCAAGTAAACGCAATTATTGCTTCTTTTGCCATTTAAGTAGATCAGAATTCTCCAATCACAACATAAAACGTCAGATTTTATCATATTAAGTTAGCTAATACAACTTTAAATATTTAAATATTCTTAGCTGCTCTCAGGAAACAGGTTTCACTTGAAACCGCATCAAATTATAAAAGTAAAAATGTGAATTTTGCTTAAAAGAAACTATTGATATTTCATAGAGATTTCCAAAAAAAACAAAAACAAAAAACTAACAGAAAAACATGTACTCCTGAGATCACCTTGGGATAACTCACACCAAAAAGAGGACGTACAGAACCAGTAAGAATTTCTCACCTGGGAACAATATAAACCAAAAATTCCATAGATTCACTGTATTTAAAACTAGACATCATCCTACACATGGTAAAAAGTATCGCATAATAGTCCAGGGATAGTCTCAAACCTGAGAACACTTCATGGTTCAAGATCCAGATGGAAATGTAGCAGCTGGGGATCCCTGGGTGGCTCAGGGGTTTAGAGCTGCCTTCAGCCCAGGGTGTGATCCTAGAGACCCAGGATCGAGCCCCACGTCGGGCTCCCTGCATGGAGACTGCTTCTCCCTCTGTCTGTGTCTCTGCCTCTCTCTCTCTCTCTCTCATGAATAAATAAATAAAATATTTTTTAAAAAAGAAAGAAATGTAGCAGATAGAATGAGACAAACCCCACTTCTCCTGTGTAGGATCTCACAGAATCCCATATGTATACACTGTTAGTTGGATCTAAAGAAATGCTCCTGATAGAATATCCTTTCATTATTTTTTTGAAATTTGTTTATTTATTTGAGGGTGACAGAGAGAGAGCATATGAGCAGAAGAAGGGGCACCAGGAGTGAGAGAATCTCAAACAGACTCCTCCCTGAGTTCAGAGCCTATGTGGGGCTTGATCCCAGGACCCTGAGATCATGACGTGAGCCAAAACCAAGAGTTGGATGCTTAACCAACTGAGGCACCCAAGTGCCCCATTTTATTTTATTTTTTTTTCAAACATCTCTTTTGAGTCTTTCAGAGATAGGTTCCCCGGTAAAACACATAACACATTAATTTCAGTAATTTCCTTCTAATCTTTTTTTTAAAATAAGAATGATAAGAACTGCATTAGTGATACCTATAGGGATAAAAACTCCCATTGCTAGTTGTTTCTAACTTCAGAAAAATATATATCAATGAAGCATATCAAACATGACTCTGGTACACAGTTTGTTCTGAAAAAGACATATATTCAAATGAAATGATATCTGACTATGGCAGGTCTTTAAATACTACTAATAATGGCCATACAGTTCTGTTTATATGCTACTCCAAACTTCTTATATATTATTGACATACATTTATAACATTGTTAAATATGAAATTAACATACATTGTCAAACTTTAAATCAATCATGCTCAAATTTGCCCCTTCTTTCCAGAGAAAATTCTAAACAAAGTTACTGTACAGCTGTCTTCCACAATATTCTCTCTCCAGTGTCCTAATGGGACTTTCCTGGAACCAGACAACAATAGGAAACAAATTGTTTTATAGGCTACTGATTATTTTCCTGATTCACAGTTTTAAAATGGAGATGCAGTCAGAGGTTATGTGGCCAGAGTTATTTGTTAGAGTTTAACTATTATTTATCTAATTGAAAATAACAGAGTTTTCCAATATTAAAGGAGATTGAGAATTAATAGAGTGGTTAAGTGTTTGTAAAGTAGGAAAGGACAGCATAAACAGGTTCCATCAATCACTCAGGGGTGGGGAACATTAATGTCTTAACATCCATCAAAATCTCAGCCTTAAAAGTTCTGGAAGTGTGCAAAATTTCAGACATGTACCCCTCTAGCTTTTCAGACAACGCTTTTACACACACACACATTCATTACACATTTAAATCCAATGTAGATCCAAAGACAAGAAGATCTACAATTTGAGATTTGAAAGTCTATATAGATAAAATTGCAGCCAGAAATGGAGAATTGATAACAGAATGGATACAGTAGCAAATGTACCAAACATACATATATACACATATATATGCACAGAGATGAAATATCACTCCCAAAAGGGAGTCACTCATATTTGTGATTGACCCACTGAGGCATAATTTCAGGAGAAAGCAGTAAGTAGAGCAGCCCAGCTCCAAGCCAACAGCAACTGGGACCCTGCATCATGTTTATGAACACCTGCAACTTATATCATATGCACTTTCACTTGAAACACTCTGCTAAATCTGTAAAATTATTATAGTATGGTCTCATGCTCTGTCACACCGTGACTACCTTTGATCTGGGCCCATGGGGAGCATTTATTCATGTGGGTAGCAGCAACAGCTGTAAATACAATGCTAATACTATCGGGGTATTGAATTTCCCTTTATTTTCCAGCTGAAATCAGGGTTTATCTGCACTACATTCCCCATTTATTATACTTTTGAATTTCTTAAGCTTCAAGGTAACCTACCAAAGGTACTTGTATAAAAAACTGTGACCATCAGGTTCCACTGGAACAACAACAACAAAAATGATTTTTCCTGTTTCTCTTTGGTAAACAGAATTGACTGTTGCTAATAAATCTCGACCTTCACATCTAGGTCTTTTTGTCTTTGTCTCAGTAGCTATCGTTCATAGTTGTTTACTGTTCACAATTAATGATGCATGAAGCGGAAGGTGAACTATGCCCCAAGCACTCTATGTTCATCCCCACGTGATAGAACAGAGATAAAAAGACAGGACAGTAAAATAGAAAGTGAATGAATGTATCAATGGACTAGTATAAGGAAATGTCCCATAAGACTAGTGTCTTCTGGTTCTAATAGTGCACTTTCTAGTAAATTCCTCTTTACACTCTACTTGCTATTCCTCCTTCACTGTTTTCCATATCAAAGTCAAACTAGACGAATAACATCCCTTCTGTTCAGGTTCATAGGGCCTCAAAACTAGATTAATGGGTAGCATCTAATCAGTTCACTTGCCTTCATTCTTTCTTTCCTCTAGTCCACATGCCATATGGTAAAGAAGGAGTCTTGTGCCATTCCACTGTTAAAACATTTTCATTTAATGAGTACTATTGCCCTCAAAGCGCAGATCAAGCATCTTTAAACTGACCTTATGACTATTTTGTGGGAAAGCAAGGAAAGATTTTTTTAAAGTCCTGATTTGTATTTATATTCAATGATCCTATAAGGAGACTACAACTCTCTCCTCCTCCTCCTTCTAGTCAGATTCCATAAGCTTTTGGACAATCTCGCTACTCAAAGTGTGGTTCACGAACCAGTGGCAGCACTCTTACCTGGGAGCTTCCTAGACAAGAAGAATCTTAGGTTCCACCCCAGACAGCTCAGTCAGGATCTCCATTTTTAATAAGATCCATCTATGCACATGAAAGCTTGAGAAGCAAACTTTAGAGGAAAAGTTGTGTTAGGAGAAAGATCCCTACCTTTCTTGCTATTCTTAGGCCACTGTTCTGCTGGCTTCTTTACAGTTTTGTAGTCAACTGACCTGTGGTCTACAACCTGTAAATCTACTAGTCCTCTTCAATCATCCACATAGTGACTCTCACCAAATTCACTTTTCATCTGGATACCTGGCCAGAAACCACCAACTTTACATCTTGCATGCTGTAGTTAAGAGTGAAAAGTATTTATATGAGGCACTTGATAAGAATACATGCGTGTGTTTTCTTCAACAATAATAAATGAAATCTGTTTAAGACTGAGAGAAGTGTGAGAAGAATATTGTTTGGATTGTGGATAGTGTTTGGGCAAACAAATGATCTTCAGTGGGATAGAGAAAAAGTTAGATGGGTCATTGCCAACTGAGATTATTAATCTTGGCCAGGAATCCTTGATTACTCTATTACCATTATTTATGCTTTTGCTTCTTTTCCTTGACAGAAGTGTCTAAAAGAAAGTGCTCATTTCAATTTTTCTTTATTCACCTGTGTTCCAAGACTTTCCTGGAGCAACATGTCAATATAGAGTGTCCGTATTCCCTAAATTGATATAGGCCTAACCTACTTGTGGCATTCTAAGGGAAATAACACCGGGACCCATCCTCTCTAGTCTCTGACACAAATACCATCAGTTTCTCAATCCCATGACCCCTCAGTTGTGACTGAAATTCCCTCTCTGAATTTTTTATTTAAATCCTTCACATTGTTTAAAGGCCCAAAGTTAGGAACTCTATAATCAACAGTTAGAGCAAAATCTTTTAATTTTAGTTCAAGAATACTGCTCCTTTATGATTTATGGTGTTTATCACATTATGCCTTGACTAGAGACAAGTCCACTCCTAGACCACAGTTTTTTGTTTGTGTGTGTGTGTGAAGTTTTGTTTGTTTAATTTTTGCTTAGATACCATGTCTTACATGAATATTAAATCCCTCAGAACAGATAGTACTGAGCCTTAACTTCAATCATTGCTCAAAAACTATTAACTATATGCCAACAGCCTGAACTCTGTCATTTTCTAAGTCCTTGATGTATTCTTTTTCCTAATTGAACCAATGCATTATTTTTTAAAGGCGCTGCCCTCTGTTCTAGGAATACCTTTCATCAAATGTCTGAAAATTTATTGTAGGTATTATGTATTCCTTATAGAGAAATTACATACATACAGTTTCTTTTGATAAAAATTCTGGCTTCAAACTTCAAGGTCATAAACCTAGCTTAAATTTGTGAGATGAGCAACATTCTATTAGACTTGAGCTCTGTATTTTGGTAATTTAACAAAATCTACAAGAGAATTTTATATTCTGTTCCAACTATCTTGTATGGCCAGAGTAAAATTTTCAGCCTCAGTGGTCAGACAGAAAGTAGGTCCAAAACCCTGATAATGTGTACCCAAGAGAGAAGCATAGTCTTCTTCTTTTCCCCACCAAAGAAACTGACTCCTACTACAGCTTCATAAATTGCCAAGTTTTGCTGGAGTCGGTTATGTCAAATGTGCATTTCATATTTAGTGAAAACACAACCAGGGCTAATTTTCCTATGACAATTTTAGACATTGTAAATTGCCAGGTGTCCTTTGTGGTAAGAATTGCATATAGGTGTCTCATAAGTTTTCTATTAAAAAACATTTCAAAACAAAGCAGAAATCAACTATATCAATAAAATCTTTAAAAGGGGCATTCAATGTGTTATTTGTTTCTGCAAGTACCACTAAAAAAGTGCACATATATTTAAAAACCATAAAATTCAGGACACACAGAAAGACCTCACATCCCTTTATGAAATAAATAAAACAAAAGCAAGATATACATCTCATTTTAGGAGAATTATATAGGGTAAAAAAGACAAAATGAATTATAAGGCAATAATATTTCTTCATTTGTATGGCCACAGACAATGTTGAACCACAAAGAAAGAGGGAAAATACCTGTTTCCTATTCTCTCCCTCAACCCTAAATCTGTTTAGAGTTTACACTTCTGCTGATGCCAATTATCCTTTAATATTATTAAATTAATTCATTCTATTTCAAAATTTTTCACCTGCCCTTAATTTTCTGAATGACACTATATTAAGAAAGAAAAATGTCCTTATTGACTTGTTCAAATTATCAATCTTTAATTTGCCAAAGGGACAGTAAAAATTATTATTCATCTTCTAAGGAAAAATGAGAATCCCATTATAGATAGCCTACAGAAAATGTCCTAAAGGCAGTTCTTACATACAATACTGAAAATCAAAGTGGAATGTTCCAGGTAATCTCATCTATAATAAATTAGAGTCTTTCTGAGTAGGACTTTATTATAGATGTCAGATTTTTGTAGGAGTAAAATTGAAGGTGAATTTTATTTTTAGTTCATAGTCTTCTTAGGCAAGATACTTTCTTCATACATACTAAGAAAAGAATACTAATTTTAAAGGTAGAAATAACATTTTAGCCCAAAGAATGGCCTCCCTTCTGCAATAAATTAGAAAAATGACAAATTTAAACCTTCATTTGTTTTTAGTTGAATTTTTAATTGTTTCCCAATCCATTGTGTACGATTTAAGGAATAGGAAGCCAAATACATTTACTACCTCAATTTTCTCTGCTCCAGGAAGGCAATGAGTATACAGATATGAGAAATGCAGATGATTAACAACCTGAAAAATTGAACCTCCAAAGGAAAAAAAGTCTCCATAGTTTATTTCCCTTTCCCCAACCCCTATCCCCCAAGCACGATTAGCTCTTGATTTTTATAATTTTATTTTTGTTGCTGCTGGGAAAAGCCTGTCCTTCATCTTTTCCAAACTATATAACATAGACATGGAGTTAAAGAAGGCTCCCTCGGGATCATCCTTCATTTGTCACTGAGGAAATTATAAATAAGGAAGTGGAGTGATTTTGTTTAGATTACTCAGCTCAGTAGTGAAGAATGGCGACTAAATCTTTAAATTTGTTCTAAAATTCTCTGGAAGGAAGAAGTTCTTGAAGTCAAAATGCCAGTGGGAGTATGAGGATGTATTTCTTGATTACCTGATTCAAAGTTGACCTACATAATTAGAAAAAAATCTTATATATGAATGCACTGGGTCACAAAATCAGCTATTTCTGGCATTTTCGCTATTGTAAAATCTTCTTACACAGACATAGTCTGAGAAACCCCAAGTATTATACCAAATTATTCATAGGGACATTTCATTCTGATCAAAGTGAAAAATATTCTCATACAGTTTATCTTAGAGCCTTGGCTTTATCACCAAAGCAAATGTCTTTAAGTTAATAGATAGATGATAGATGATTGATAGATAGATGATAGATAGATAGATAGATAAACAGTATTGACCTTACCAGAAGTGGACATTAAATTCCTCATATACAATTTGTGTATAAACTATTAAGAGCTAGTTTATGTCATTTGACTTTCTTTTTATTTCAATTGGACCCAAATTTGGCATAACTTAGAATCACCCAGAGATTTGGGAGAAAATTCATATGCCAAAGCCTTATGTGAGCTCCATTGAATCAGAATTTCCAGAACGTGACTAATTTTCCTAAGCTCTCCAAATAATTCTGAAGCTATCTAAGGTTTAGGAACTACAGCAATTGTGCAGTGTTGACTAAGATGATGTATCGTGTGTGTGTATGTGTGTGTGTGTGAGGGTGGGTGGGTGAGTGTGGGTATGGGTATAGCTATGTAGAGGGTATAGTGAAGAAATGTGCATTTTAGTTTTAATTTGGGTTCATTATAGTTTGGGGTGGTTTTTTTGGAGGGGTTTCTGTGGGTTTTTTTGGAAACAAGCAAAACTTCCTTTCAATTTTTTTTCAATAATACTTTGATAAATAGTGTCTTGAAAATTGGATGTCAAACATTTTTGTATTTTAAGACATAGACATGTTGGTCAATGTAAAAGACTTTTATTTCAATTTGAGTAGGGCATACACAGAATTCAAAACTAAGACTTCACTTTCACCACCAAATTAAAAAAAAAAAAAAAAAAGAACAGTAAGACATTGAGTCGATTTAGTCAGACAAAACAGGAACCGTCGATGTTATGTGAGTAGCAAAGAGGATATGGCCTCACACACTCGTTCGGAATCCCCATGCAAAAGCACGTTTATAGCACATAATTATCATTGCAGCACTGTATTACTTTGTGACACATATGGCATTACCAGAAAGAATTTACTAAATGTCTGCATCAGAAGTTTAAGTCACAGATATGTACTTGATAATAGTATTTTCTTTTTGTGTGAGGGGCTGTTAAAAGAACATATGGATTATGCTATGCATTTTAGAGAAGTTGAATTAACACGAATTTGTGTCAAAAAATTCTAATGTTGGGGTTAAAAAAGAGAAAATATGTCTAATAAGAAGAAAATTCATGCTTTAATTTTACATAAATTGAAGTGATGATGGGATAGGATTTTACATGCTAAATAATGTGCACGCTAACCTCTACGAGCAGAATAAATTTAGAAAGTAGAGAAAGTAATCTTTGAAATTGCCAATATAGCATCTATTTTTAAGTCACAATAATTCACTGGAGCATAGAACATAGACTATACCTTGCTCAAATTATCCAGAAACATGTTAAAGAATAGATGGGGGAGTATTTCTGTTTCCACTATTCAAAATCTGTGGCTCTTAATTTAATACTGAAAACATTCCCCGAGTTACTTGGGTTTATGAACGATCTGAATGTTATCTCCATCTGTCTTAGACTGCGTTCCGTGGAAACAGACTGTGAGCTGGCAAGTGGCGTGCAGAAATGTTCCTAGAGACAGCTCTGAGAAATACCTAGGAAAAAAGTGAGGGAGGCAAGGTTAGCAGAGGGAAAAACTGAGTACACAGTGGTTTTAGTTGAGACCTCTGACAATTCTGCTGGGACCTGCGGTGCTGTAATGGTTCTTCAGAATTGTCCCAAATACAAGATAGAAGGTCAGGCTTTGTAGGTCCACCCACATCAGCCAGTCATTAGTAGTGCACTCCTCATCCACCCTCTGGAAGAAATGTAACTGGAAGTGAGGCAGTTGTTTGGAGCTAGGGCAGTTTAAAGCGAGAGACTCAGTTGTAAGAAACCAGCAGCTGATAAAGCAGTAAGTACATTAACCCTCCTAAAGAATGGGCCTGAGTCCGTTATACTTCAATAGAGCTGATTAATAATAATAATAATAATAATAATAATAATAATAATAAGGATCGGAATAGAGCACCATTGTATCCCCTACAATCCACTCTTGTTCTACTTAGATCTGCTTGCTTCTTGGAATAAGCTTGTCCCACTAGGGAAGAGCTTCCTGAAGCCCTTAGAGGAAAAGACCAGTAGGACAGACCAGTAGGACTGTAGCCCTGACACTGCAGTTGAATTCAAGGTCATAGGTATTACTCATCAGCCCTCTATTCCAGCACACATTCTGAATTTCTTGCATTGCTAGATTGGCATTTCAGGTTCTCTTGCCTGCAGGGGTGACCCAGATCCTCATTCCTAATGAATCTTAGCCCTTTCTCAGGCCACAGTTGTTCTATTATCCATTTACCATCGAAGTGAACATGAAAAACAAAAAATGCTTCAATGGATTACCTGACTCCGGTCTCCCTGTTGTACTACAATGACCCTTTTTTCTCCAGATAATCAAGTTCAATTGCCAATGTCAATAAGATAATTCATCTCCTCACCTGCTGGTCTCTTAGTATGAAAGGCCTGAAGTGATTGGTCAACATATTTTGCTTAAAAGTCGATGAGAGAAAAAAAAAAAAAAGTCGATGAGAATCTTACTGTGTCCCCTGGTAAATGTATTCCCCCTTTGAGAACAAGGACCTCTATATCCACAGCAATATTGGAAACACAAAATGAGTCACTAGAAGTAATGCTATCATTTATACTTCCACTTTTAACAAAAAGATTTTATTTATTTATTTGATAGAGAGAGTACAAGCAAGGGGAGCTGCAGAGGGAGAGGAAGAGGCAGGTTCCCCACTGAGTAGGGAGCCCAACACGGAGCTCAACCCCAGGACCCTGGGATCATGACCTGAGCTGAAGGCAGATGCTTAACTGAATGAGCCACCAAGGCATCCCTATACTTCCACTTTTGTTTCCTGGGTCCATATATTCTAGTTTTCGGGGCACAGCATCATATAAATGCCCATCCTCTCCAGGTGGACAGACAGGACCAGATGGCACCAGTAAAAACCTTCTTACAATCTTTTTTTTTTTAAGATTTTATTTATTTATTCATGACAGACCCAGAGGTCTGTTCTCTCAGACCTGGTGACAGGTGCATCTTTAAGAGACCATTCTATTTCTCAGTCAGGCTAGGAGCTTATAGGTGGCACAGTATGTGATAGGTTCATATGCCCACTGTGGGCTCTAAGGTAGGTTCCTTAGTATAACATGGTTCTATCTGGAATCTTCTATTGGTGGGTCAAAGAACCTACAAACTCTTCGATTCTGGCATTGGCTGAGGCCCTGTGTGCAAAAGAGGCAAACGCATACTCAGAACGGGTGCCGGTCCTGACCAATGTGTTTATTGTTCTCTCGAGGTGAAAGGGTCCAATATAGTTGGTTTCTTCCAAGTGATTTGTTGTTCTCAGGTATATAGGGGCTCAGTATTTGGTCCTATTGCTGGCAAGGTAAACATTCAGCAGTGGCGATAGCTAGCCCAGACTTGATGAGTCGGAGGCCATGCTATCAGGCCCATCTCCACTTCCATGACTACTGTCCATCAGGTCAACTAGTATGCTGGTTTTCAGGTACTTGATGACAGAGCCTAACTGAGATCAACTGGCCAAGTCATTCTGTCCACTTGTTTTTTATTTATTTATTTATTTATTTATTTATTTATTTATTTGATTGTTTGTTTGAGAGAGGGAGAGAGAACACAGAAGCACAAGAGGTGGTGGGCAAGGCAGAGGGAGAAGCAGGCTCCCTGAGGGGAGCCTGATGAGGAACTCGATTCAAGGACCCCAGGATCACGATCTGAGTCAAAGGCAGACGCTCAACCACTGAGCCACCCAGGTGCCCCTACTTGTTTGTTTAATATCGTTTCAATGGTGAATGTTTTCAGTGGGTGTTTACATCGGATGCCAGGGCAAGAACATCTTACTGCATGGCAATCCCTGCAGATCCGTTTCCATGCCTTTTCCCAAGACCTCCTCAGCCAGAACTTCCAGTCTTTCCCTTTCTGGTCCCTGTTCGATCAGTGCCAACACCCATGAGCCCCTGTCTATTCTTATTTTGTTTCATTTTCCTATTCACACAAAGTAGATGACTGAGTGCACCACCCAGAACTCTGCTCTGTGGAAGGAGTTCCAGTCACCACTTTTTTTCAGGGCTGTCCTGAGTAAGTGGAATAGAGAGCAGCAGTTCATCTTCAGCTGTCACTAATAAACTAAGCCAACTTCTTAATCAACCTAGCCGGCCTCTTCCTCCTCAATAAGATGGTCATAAGGGACCCCAACACCCACATAAAGCCAGGGGTGAGAAGTGCTAGATAAGATGATAAGAGGGTTGGGGCACCTGGGTGGCTCAGTGGTTGAGCAACTGCCATCAGCTCAGGTTGTGATCCTGGGGTCCTGGGATGGAGTCCCACATCGGGCTCCCTGCAGGGAGCCTGTTTCTCCCTCTGCCTGTCTCTCTCTCTCTCTCTCTCTCTTTCTGTCTCTCTCTTTGGGTCTATCATGAATAAATAAATAAAATATTTAAAAATAAATCATAAGAAGGTTTTTACTGGTGCCATCTGGTCCTGTCTGTGCTTGGAACTTGTGGAATCACTTCCATTTATACTGGATGACTGCTCAGCTTGCCGGAGCTTATTATGACTTGGGGGGTCAGCAAAATCTTACTAAAGAAGGCCATCTGTGACCACATTAGACTGGTGACTTGATGTTCCATGGTCAGGTCTCTGCAAAGGACCAATGACATTACAGTCACAACTTTCTGAATGATAGATAGTTTGCTACTGCCTGGATCTGCTCCAGACCTCTTTCTTGCTTAGGGCCCCACTCAAAGCTGGCGGCCTTTCACACGACCAGTATATATAAGAGTTAGAAGAGAATTTCCAAATGTATAATATGCTGTCCCCAGATCTAAATGAAACAAAACAAAAACACCCAAGAATTGTGTTTCTTTCTCTTTGTGGTGTGAGGTGAGATACAATAGAATTTATCTTTTACTTTAGAAGGATGTTGTAAATTCCCCAGGCCCTAACCCCACTAAGCATTTCATATAGGTAGGCTCCTGAATCTTCACAGTTTGTCTCCTACCCTAGGAATGCATGGGTCTTAACACAACACACATACTTTGTGCTCATCTGGTTCTATTCGCATGATGTTTTTATTAGACCAATGTGATATACCACAGGGTATCAGTCCAGGCTCCTTTTTGATGACATTATGGCAGACAGTATGGGGTTTTAACATGGACTTGGGGCAACACAGGAAATGTATAATACTGTCTGTGTTACATAAGTGCAAATCACTTTCCTGACATGTATGGGATGGAAGGCTTTTATCAGCTCAAAGACAGTATATTGTATATCAGAATTTTTGTTTATCTATACTAGTGAAAATACCGCATGCAGTATAACAGCTGCAATTGAAGCCACTAATTGTTTAACTTTATGGAATTTCACTGTCATCCCTCATGATCAATCATACTTCTCTAAAGCCCAGGTTGGTTCATTTAGCAGGAATATCATAGAGACCATCCTCTCTTCTGTTAGCATGATACTAATCTCTGTCATTCAGTCCCAAGACACAGTATTGATTTACTATACTGGAAAGAAAACGATTCAGAGGCTTCTAGCTGGCCTTCTCCCCTATAATAACTGACACCCCAAACATCAAGAATTACTTGAGGATTCTCCGTCAACTACCAAGTATGCACATTCCAGTTTTGCATTGGAGAAATGACCACAGGGTAGGTTCATGGCTGGGACCTGGGCCAGGATGCCACCTATTACCTGGCCACCACACACCCCCAAGCTAATAGGAGGCCAAGTTGGCACTTTGAGTCCTCGAGCAATGACATTCATTTAGATGCATTGTCCAGTAATCTTCTACAGATCTGGGTAATTCCTTCTCCCCCATGCACATTTACAAGAGTTAATGTTTATAATTCACTTTAGAAACAAAACTAGGGAATTGGAACTGAATACACTTGCTGCACTGTCGCAGGGTCTATCCTCATAGGAATTTGGTTTCTCCTTCAGTTAATGGGTTCCAGCTCTGAGAATTGGTTCAGGTACAGAAACTAAGGAATCACGACTGTTTACTGGGGTAGCCATCTTCCATCTCCTGCTTATCCATCCTTGATTTTTCTTGGTTGTATAAATTAAATAGTACCCTTACGGACCGCCCTCTGCTCTTGTCTGTGGAATACCATCTCTGTACCTCTCTGAAGGGTGAGCTTTCTTGGCCACCACCCCGAATGGGGTGCCACTGATTGTAATAATCACACACACCTTGCACCACCACCTGACCTTTATTACTTTGGAATCATATTGTCAGCATTGCTGGAAAGGAGCCCATTTCTACGACAGCACATCCTACTATCAGCCCTGGCCTAGGTAAGGACAGACGTTACTGAACTTCTCAGTGATGCTGATGTCACTCTATGGAAGATTTATTTGTTAAAAAGGTTTATCCAAGAGTGCGAATTTCATTGATATTTCTAGCTTAAAGCACAATAATACCATTTTTTTTGGAGAAAAAATACATATATCACAGGAAACTAAGGGACTGAGCAACTGAGAACACACAACCACATTGTCTTCCGATTTTAATTATTTGAAATGTTTGTGTATTTTTCATTGCTGAAACAGCTACAAGAATTTTATGGAGAATCATTTCCTCCCACTGAACTTTTCTCAGGTTTGCAGAGGTACTGAGAGTTAGTAAAACCTGACGGAATCTGCATTAAGGAAAGAAATGAGACTTTATATCAAGAACTGAGATATTCCTGAAATGAATACACATATGCAGAGAACAACAATGATATCAAGTACCACAGATTGTGGATGAAATAAAATGTAGCATTTTTCTTGGGCAAGGCAATTTGGGCATCCTGGAAATTAGAAACTAATGAGGTCATTTAGGTTTTGTTTTGTTTTTATTTTTTTTTTAACCGTGGAAACTACTAGTAGATTATTCCAGGTGGGCTTCAATCCCTAGTGTTTTCCCAAATTTCAAGGTCACACCTCCAGTACTATGGTGGATTGTATGATAAACGCTGCGGAACTCTGAAGTTTCACCATGGAATGCAGTGGCCTGAAACTAATCTGGTAGCAACAAGCTAAGTAGCTGCTATTACCTACTCACTTTATGTTAATTCTGTAATTACTCAGGTGGAAATACAGGTAGAAAAATCATTAGAACTGTCTTTGATAAACATTTTCTTTTGGAATCACGTTTGCTTATTTTTCACTTAGAGTTTTAAGAAAATGAAGAATATTAGAGCGAGGTGGATAATCTAAGAAACGTCACCTTACACATGAGAAACCTGGGACCCCAAGGTCTGTCTTAGACCAGATGTGTCTCATGCAAACGTTTCATAGTTCCCAGCGAGATATGAAATTTCAAGTTTTCTTTCTTGAAAAGATCTAGGATTGACATTTTGACCAGTCAGAAGGTAAGTGACTTAATTATACAATATAACGTTTTCAATGATTTCTCAGACTTCCCAAGAAACCATGTCACATTTTCTTGATTTTCAGAATTTTACTCAATGTCAGCCTCAGGAACACTTACTCCTAGTAAAGAGTAAGGAAAATAGTGCTTTATTTCCTCATTTTTTTTTTTTTTTTTTACCTAATGGTTCACTGACAAGAACACAAAATCAAATGTTAAAAGACAAAATATTAGAGTCTATCTATACTACTAAATATACAACTTCAATTATATTTCAGTCTTCTATTTCCTTAAAACTATGAATAACTTTAAATTTGTAAGGAAAAAAAGCAAAGAAATTCTTTTGGCTTTAAAAAAATTAATGTGTAATATTAGCTTATGTTCTGAAATTTTCTTTTGTTCTGAAGAATTTATTTATTTATTCATGTGAGACACAGAGAGAGAGGCAGAGACATAGGCAGAGGGAGAAGCAGGCTCCATGCAAGGAGCCCGATACGGGACTCGATCCTGGGATTCCAGGATCACACTCTGAGCCAAAGGCAGATGCTCAACCATTGAACCACCCATGTGCCTCCAGAATTTTCTTTTAAGACAACTTTATGTCAATTTACCTCAAAATTTACTTCTCTGGAATATTTCAGAATGTATAGTCTTTGAGTTGGCTTTAAAAAGTTCTCACGAGTATTAAAAAAACACTAAAGTAATTTCATGTACTTGCCACTTCAGATTTGGAATTATTCTGTAAGTCTCATGACAAAAAAATCACAATAATATTTTCAAAACTATTCTAAACTTCCATTAAATGAAAGAACAGAAACTAAATCTCCATTTGCCACCTTCAAGGGACTTAAATCAGATTGATCGTCTTGGTTTCACAGTTTAACTTCAATTTAGATTCAAATTTTGATCAGTATTATTTTGATAACTTACTAACAATAGAATCTAAGCACAAGAAACAAGCTATTTGCTGCTCCTCTTCTTGGAGGTAGTATTAGTCAACCAGGTAAGCCTGTTTTCTTAAAATCATTGTTCATTACATGTTTTTGCTGGCCTCTCTATTAAAGTCACTCTTGAAACTGGAGGCTTTGGTGGTGACATGTCGATAAACAGAAATAATCATCCAAGTACTGATAACTTTTTTTTTAAGACTTTATTTATTTATTCATGAGACGCAGAGATACAGGCAGAGGGAGAAGCAGGCTCCACGCAGGGAGCCCGGTGCGGGACTCGATCCTGGACCCAGGGATCATGCCCTGAGCCAAAAGCAGATGCTCAACGACTGAGCCACCCAGGTGTCCCATAACTCATGTTTTTTAACAGAAAAGTAAATACTCATTAAATGCTAACAAATTCATGCAGGAATCTAAATAAAAAAGGGGCAAACCTCTTTCTTTAAAAACAAAACAAAACAAAAAAAACCAAAACTCTAAAGCCAGCAGATCAGAAAATGGATTCATGACTTCAACACATTGGCAGCAAAATCATTCCCTAGAAGCACTAATCTGTGACCTAGACACTGAAGAATAAGATGAAAAGACAGAAAACACAATATCATCTATGATATCAATTTAAATGAACACAAAGGAAACATGAGTTTTTATAACTAAAAGCATTCTCTTTATTCAACACTCACATTTTTAATAGTAATTTTTTAAAAGGTGATTTCCATGATTATCTTCCTCCAGAAGAGATAAAAGAAGAGATAATTGCTCTTCTACTGTCTTCAAAGATGGCTTCCCTTTCCCATAAAAAGGCTGAAATGTACAAAGGTAGGTAAGAGAGTGAAGGGGCTGGACTCACATATGGTAGGTTGCAGCACACTCAGAAGAAGTGCACCTGGGAAGAGTCCAAGCTTCTCCAAGTGATGCTCCAGATTCCATAGGAGACTGAAGAGCGTGGAGGTCATGCCCACTGCCAATGACTGCATGGCCTAGTTCACCGATATGAAAACAAGGAAAGAAGTTTGAACATGACCCCCAGTCATGCTGACTGAAGACCATATGAAATGCCTGTGGCTAACATTTCTGAGGACTTACAAAGGCACCCCCACCTTTCTATACATTAGGACTATTAACACATGGGATTTTCCCAACAACCCTGTGAAGACTTACAGATGAGGAAACTATATCTGCAACAGGTCAAATAACTTACTCAAGGTTTCACATGGAGTATGAAGCAGTCAGGGTATAAACTCTAGGAGTCTGGCCCTTAGACCTATACTCTTTGTTTTTTAAAGATTTTGTTTATTTATTTATTTGAGAAAGAGGGCATGCACGTGCAAGAAGAGGGAGGGGGCAGAGAGGGTGCTGAGGGAAAGAGAAAAGGAGAAGCAGACTCCCCACTGAGCAGAGAGCCTGAGGTGGGCTGGAAGGCAGACACTTAACTGACTGACCCAAGCACCTCTCCAGACCTGAACTCTTAACTACTGTGACATCTTCAAAAAGTTAACTGTACATCCCAGTGATGGTGTTCTATAAACAGACAGATAAATAATCTATAAATCAGTCATAGTCAGTCAAAGGTGTATATGTTTGTTATACACGCACATGTACAAATACATACACATATATATTAAATGAATACATGTCTGTTAGGACATTAATTCTCTATTAAATTTCAGTTATTATCTCTTAAATGGACTTATACACCTATGAGGAGAGTGTACAACCAGTTTAAATTTCATAGTTTCTAACTCTAGTTTATGAGAATTCTAAATTTAGTTTCTGTAATTTAATCTAATACTTTGTCTAAATCCCTATTCTCTCCATCGCATTTATTTAATCATCCCTCAGGTAAAGTCAGTGAAATTAGAAATTACTCTATAACTCCAGGTTAAAAATCAGTTAGCTCTGAATTTAAATCTGGAAAGTTCTTCCTATCATATTGCTTCTGTGGCCTTTCATTCTTTCTGTCTGGTCTTTGAATATCCCTGTACCTGAGGGAGATCTGCAGATGGCATGGCTTCATTGTGACTGTAGGACCTTTTCAATCCTCTCATACCTCTATAGGTATGGGAAATTGTTGAATTGCTCTTCTAGCATCCCGGGGACTCCAGAGTCTCCTGGAGCTTTCCTAGGTCTCCTCTCCAGTAGACCATCCTGGCCACCATTTGTCTGCCCAGTTGGGCACAGCTCTGGTCTAGGCTTCCTCTGGAAGGCTGTTTCTCTCCCAGCTGTAGTCTACTGGGAAGACCTGGATCCTCTCTGTTCTTGGATCCCCCCAAACCTATCTGGGGATATTGCTCCTTTTCCCTGCCAACCTGGCAGAGATGACCATCTTTTAGCACCATCTTTAGCACCATCTTTTCTGAGACCACACTAGTATCTAACCCTGCAGTGGTTAGCTTTCCTCTTGTTAACCTTTCCTCTCTCAGACAGTGAAATGTTATCTCCTTTGGTTTGGCTTGTTTGTTTTTAAATATTTTATTTATTTATTTGAGAGAGAGAGCAAGAGCATGAGTGGTTGGGGGGTGAGGGGAGAAGGAGAGGGAGAAGCAGACTCCCTGCTGAACAGAGCCCAATGAGGGGTCATGACCCAAGCGGAAGGCAGACGCTTAATTGACTGAGCCACCCAGGTGCCTCTGTTATCTCTTTTTGGGAGGAAATCTGCCACTTATAGTTTCATGAATTCTTCCCAAAATTATGGTTTATGGATAAATTATATGCTCCGATTCTTTCAGGCTCTTATTTTTTAAGAACACAAAAATTTCATTGTTTTTTTTTTATAAGATAGTCTCTCTCTAAGATATGAAAACTGCTTTGTCAAATTTAACTCTGAGGCTAGACTGCCAGGGTTCAAATTCCAGCTCTGTCACTTACTAGTTTTACGGTTATTTAAATGCTCTGGTACTCAATTTCCCTGTGTGTTTGTACATACATATATAGTAAATTATACATGTTAAATAATACATATACTACTTACCTTATAGAAATGTGATGAGTATTTGATAAATATGTGAAGCACTTGGAGCACAGGAGGCACATAAAAGCATTAACTTATTATTATTGATATTATTATCAGGTAAAAGCTGGGTAAAGAATCTTAGACCTAGAAAAATGCAGGAAAGAAAAAGCTGGCTCAGTACCTATTAATTTTATCCTGACCCCAATTCTTCTTATTTAGTAAGAATATTTTGTGAAGAAGGAAGATTGGTTTTTCTTAAAATTAATCAATAAATTAATTCTAAGAGATTTACTAATGTGTTACATTTCACTAATGTGGTGAAAGAAAAATATTAATTCAATTTCTTTTACTTCAAATCCACTCTATTGTCAGCTGATCTGCTCGCAGGCAATGAGAAGATATCTAGAATCCACTGGAAAAAGGAAACTATTTTATAATGCCATCTAAATCAAACCCTGTGAAATATTTGATTTTTTGACAAATATTTCCTGAGAGTCTTACAGTATAGTTTCATGCTAAATGTCAAGCTGCATGCCAAGATTAAGATCTATAATACTTTTTCTTTTATTTTCTAGGAGGTTACCAGACAGAGAGATAAATAGATATATGCATAAAACTAAGTACTCTTTAGGATAAAAAGCATTTTAATTAGGTCCCAAGTTGCTATGGAAGGCAGAAGGTGCATTTAATACCGGTTTAGACAAGATCCAAAAGGATTTCATGGGGAATATGACATTTGAGCAGAAACTCAAGAGAAGGATATACGCAAAAGGGTGCTGACAAAATCTTAACAACTGTCTGAAAAAATATATACGTGTATATAGGTATATATATATGCCTAATTTTATTTTTTATTTATTTATTTTTATTTATTTATTATAGTCACAGAGAGAGAGAGAGAGAGGCAGAGACATAGGCAGAGGGAGAAGCAGGCTCCATGCACCGGGAGCCCGACGTGGGATTCGATCCCGGGTCTCCAGGATCGCGCCCTGGGCCAAAGGCAGGCGCCAAACCGCTGCGCCACCCAGGGATCCCTAGATGCCTAATTTTATTATAAAAATTAATGATATAAACATATTTAGCACACAATTTACAAATAATAAGATATACTATAATTTTTATTGTAATTTCCATATAGACAGATTCTCACAGTATTCATTGATTGTTGCTAACCTCTTGTGTCTATAGACAGTCTATGTTTGCAATTAAAAAATGAACACAATTGCAAATGTCCAATGTTGGAACTTTAATAGTGTGTCAAGTTTATAGAATTGATGATAGTTTTTGAATACTAAGAATATATTTCTTCATTTTGGGGGGCTATTTGCTATCTAAAAACCACAAGCATGACATACCTTCGAGTTTAATTCACATTATTGACACTTTCCTCATGATTTTTTGAGTCTAGAGACAATCAACCAAAGGACAGATCCAACTCTGATTTTTAGTGCTTGCTGACTTCCTTGGTGTAATACTCCCAGCATGTCTGATTGCCAGCTCCCAAGCTACATCACGTCAGTGAAAACAACCTTGAGAAGAGATTTGCAGCGGCACATTATACTGTAAACATAAGTAGCATAAAAACATAGAAAAATAGTAAAATGTGGTCAATTAGGAAGTCATAATTTTTAATGTTGCTTGCCTTTGTTTATTATATAACTTATTTACTGTAATTATCATTTATTTACTGTAAGTTTATATAATTTGATTTTTTAGATGATTATGTTAACAACTGTCTCATAAACTCTTGAAATCTCCTCCACGACAACTCCTGCACACGTGTAGATATTTTGTTTATAGGATATCTACATGGCTGGATCATTACCCTAATTCATAGATGAAGAAAGAGAGAATCAGAAAAGCTAAGTAACATGTCTGAGGTCATTCAACAGCTAAGTCATGGAGCTAAAGTTTAACCCAGAGCTATATGATTTCTAAGGACTTCTTACATCCAGGAATTTATGGAGCCCTGAACTGGGAAAATAGGATATACGTACTGTTTTTTAACAGTTTGCTTATTAAGTGTGTGTGTGTGTGTGTGTGTGTAAGTATATGTGAGAGACAGCATTTGGTCTGAGATGTATATTCATTAAAGTCTAAATGTGAGGGTGGGGAGAGTATTAGACTATCACCTCAAAGTTTCCTGTGGGTACTGATGTCTACCAAAAAGAACACAGAAAGTGGCTTAAACTGGTTCTCAATACAGATCTTTGGAATTTTGATCAGCAGGGAAAGAAAGGGAACTTGACCAGGAAACCAATCATGCGAGAGGCCAGAGGCCCACAAAGTCAACAATGGACAAGCAAGTGTGACTCAGGAGAGGCTGCATAGTGGATAGAAGGGAAGAGCATGTTCTGGAAGACAAGGCCAGCAAAACGTTAAGAGATATTTCTATCTGACCATGACGAGCTGAAATTCTGGTTTCCAGCAAAACTCGTTAATTCAGTTCTTTTCAACTTGTAAAAAATATTCACTCCATTTTTCGGTGGGCAGGGAATTCATAGGTTTGTCTCCAAAAGAATTATTTTTCTCCTAGGATTCTGGCCACTAAAAAGTCACCCCAGTCTCTCTTTTCTAATTCTTTGGCTGTCACTGTTACCTCCCAAAGGACATCGCTGTCAGAGCTTTGCCATCAACCATTTCAAGCAGCTGCTTTTCTCGCTGTTCCACTGGATTTTTCAGATGTCAGAGTGACTGCTCCCTAAATCTTAAACTTAGTGGATCTCAAGAGACCCTTTCATCCAGCACCAGTTTGCACCCACACCTAGATAACCAATCCCTTCTTTCTACCCAAGGGTCAAAAAACGTGCTACCACAGGGCAATTTTAACCTTTCATCCTCTGTTCAAATTTTTTTTCTTTTAATTTTTACATTCATGAGCAAATTTACTCCAAATGGATCAGAGTTCCTTTTTCGTAGTTCTTACGGAAGAAAGAATATGGGTAGATTGTGACTGACTTTGAATGCTAGAAAGCTTAGACTTGATCCTGGGAGAACACAGAAGGCCCTCCAGGGAAGTGACATTATCCAAGTTGTGCTTTGGAGACATAATTATGATAGTAGCACGCTGAGAGCATTGAGAGATGAGAAATTAGAGACAGAGTCAAAGTCCAGGGACTATTTTAACAGTTCAGAATGAAAATGATAAGGGTCTGTACCAGTGTAAAAACAATGGATATGGGGGGAAAGGGCAAATATTTGAGACTAATTTTGAAGTAAACAATCAAGGGCTCTCTAACTGATTGGAAGTGAAATGCAGCAGCAGAAGTTAGTAAGTGGTGAAGCTAGGGGTCAGAGAAACAAGCTGGTTTGCATCATATAGAAAGAAGAGAGCAGCACACATGTACAGAAATGTCCAGCAAAATATTGAAAATGCGGGTCTAGTTAAAAATAGAAACTGTAATGCATGGGAAGGAATTGAAGGGTTTTTTTTTTCTCAGTGAAGTAGCACTGTCACCTTCAATTTAGAATACATTGTTAGTATTTGAGTAAGACTAGTCCATCTTCAGTGGGTATTAAATGAAATAAAACACTTTTAGCTTCCGAGGATGTATCCTAGTATCAAGGAGAGCTTAATCTGATCATATCAGGCTCATTTATAGAGTAGGGAGTCCACTAACAATATTGAGGATCAGAAAACCTTTGCATGTCATTAATTTTTAGATACTAGAACTTTGAACAAAACAAGCCTAATCTGATTCTATCTTTAATTATCCATCATATAATTTAATCATTCCATTTCCCTGCCCCTAAATTTTTAACTGGCTCCATCACACGTAGGAAGAAATCTAAACTCTTCAGCACTGCATAGGAGACCTTCCATGATCCAGCCTCCCTCGCTGGTCTGATCTCTTCTCCCACAAATTCGCTTTAAGGGGTGCTGAGTTAGCAAGCACATATCCTCTCTACAAAGGATTTACCCATTAA
Source organism: Vulpes vulpes (assembly GCF_048418805.1). NCBI lineage: Eukaryota > Metazoa > Chordata > Mammalia > Carnivora > Canidae > Vulpes > Vulpes vulpes. Next base: position 59,558 of record NW_027325698.1, on the reverse strand, counting down.
GTTAGCTATAGAGGCTTCACTCTCTAAATCAATGGTTTGGTTAGACTCAAGCTCAAGACATACTGAGCATAAAAGAACTTGAAGGAGTGAGGGAGAGAGGAAAGGTACATTTTAGCAGACGAGGAATGGAAAGATAGATCGTATTGCCAAGCCACCCAAACAGTCAGAGGGAATTTAAATATCAGAACCGAAAAAGAAAATACAGAGATCTAATAAGTACAGACAAGCCACCACTGGCATCATTCTTCCTTACAGTGGCACTATTTCTAGCTATCTCATCCCTTCTTATGGATGGTGGGAGTAGCTAAAAGTAGAATGTCAACCATCGTCTTCTGAGAGAACTTTTAGTTCGGTAAATTATTTTGAAATAAATTCACTTTAGTTCTGTGAAGTCTTTGAAAATTGAGATGTTAATTGGAAGAGATAAAAAGTTAATGACCATGAAAAAGATTGACAAAACAGCCGGCCATATTTTGTTGTGCAAGTATTGTTTTCTAACCAACTATTTTGAAAGAGACACTAAGTCTTCAGTGTGGTGACAGTCACCAGTATATTTTGGCACCCTTACTTACACTTCTTTCCTGCAGGCTGAAATTTCTTTGGGGATGCATTAATGTCACCAAAGAAGAAGAATGTCATCACCCGAAACAGAAGAATGATTTCCAAGTTAACAACGGAATACAAAATTCCTAATATTGATATTAATTTTTAAAGCAGGGCAGCCCGGGTGGCTCAGTGGTTTAACATCGCCTTCGGCCCAGGGCATGATCCTGGGGACCCAGGATTGAGTCCCACGTCAAGCTTCCTGCAGGGAGCCTGCTTCTCTCTCTGCCTATGTCTCTGTCCCCCCCACCCCGTGTCTCTCATGAATAAATAAATAAATCTTTTAAAAAATTTAATGCAATGGCTTTAGACTTATAATAGGGGAAAAACAAAACTCTCAGCTACATTTTTGTAAGCTACTTCTAAGTCAAAAACATTAAAGTGGACTCTATTAAAAATGTCATCTCACTTAATTTCCCCCCCCACAATTGTAGTCATTTTGTAAAAACAAGAAAACAGAGGTTCCAAGATGTTATTGTCCAAGATTGGGCACTTAGTGAGTAGTAAAACCTAAGTGTGCACACGGTCAAGTCTAACTCCAAAGTCCATGTTGCTTTTGTCTATAACTTTGCTTCCGAAAACTATTTTGAAAAAAAAAAAAAAAAAGAAAGCTAGAGGGGGGTGGGTAGAGAATACACTAATATAATAAATCTGTGTGAGAGATAGAATTTGTGATCATCTCAACAATGATTATAATTTATTTTCATTTTTTTTAACAATTTGTACTTTTTTAACACCACTTCACTAAATTCATTTCTCTAAGATGATAACAGTCTGAAATCCTTTAGGCTACACATTTTTTTAATGGTGCTAGTTCTTTATAGGGTATACCAAGATACCCAGCGCAGCCCCTTTTCCCCCAGGTGTGAAGGACTATTCTGCAGTTCAAGGGGTAAAGCCGGGCTCTGGTCCATAGATGTCAGCCCTCTCCAGAAATTGCCCCATGATGGGGTAGGCCATGCTTACTTTCTGGGGGTAGACTCTGTCCAATGACTGTTCAGTGCAGGAGAATATCAGCCTAGCACCTACAGTGTCCCAATTTAGGACTACTCTTGTCAACAGCATGTCCTGTTCCCTGGTCTTGGTTCTTGTATTCAGCCAAGAAAGAATTCAGAGCCAAACTCTTAAGCAAGCAAAGGTTTAATAGCAGTTTAAACGAAAGTACACTCTCGAGATGGGAGCGTAGGCAGGCCCAGAGGTGACAGCTGAACTGGGGGGGGGGGGGGGGGGGTCAGGGTTGTCTTTTCCTCTTATTTTTGGATAGGCCATGGGTCATAGCTAGGGCGGTTTCTGACTAAGGTTGCAGCCAGTCTTCTAAGGAATTAGGAGAGGGAGGCTTGGCCCTATATGATCCTTGTGGGAACTGTCATGGCAGCCATTGTCTGTTGGGGGGTGGGAAGAGAGACCACAGTGTACATGTATCATAATGAAGCTATCGGTTACTGTTGGGCAGTAGGGAAGAGCTCCTGTGGCATCCCCTGGGATCTGTCCCAACTGTTTAGAACTGGGCCTCCATCATCTTATCAGTGGGAAAGGACTTGTTCCCTGCCCAAATCTAGCTAACTACCTACTCTATCACTCTGAAGGGCCGTCCCAACTCCAGCGCTTCCCACAAAGTGGAAGGAAGCATTACTTAAGACTGCCTTACAGGGGCACCTGGGTGGTTCAGTGGGTGAGGATCTGCCTTTGGCTCAGGTCATGATCCAGGGGTCCTGGGATTGAGTCCTACATCAAGCTCCCACACCTGCCTCTCCCTCTGCCTATGTCTCTGCCTCCCTCTCAGTGTCTCTCATGAATAAATAGAATCTTGATAAAAGAAAACTAAACTAAACTAAAACCAAAAAGACCATCTTACAGCTCATGATCGTCCTCAGCCCAGTCATGCTTCCTGTCCTTGCCACTTAGGTATTGAACCCAAACCCGTTTCCCTAATAAACTGTCTACCTGTTAATCTATACCTCTTAGTCTGCACTTCAGGGAACCAGACCTAAAGATTCTCCTAGTCCAAAATATCTAATAAATGAAGAAATTTGCTGGTAATATTACCCTGGCTGGAAAATTAGTGTCATTTTCAAAAGCATTCACAAAAATGGAAATAGCTTAATGAGAAAATTACGCTTATTTATTTAAATTATGTAATGAGCAGAGAGCCATAGGTTTGGCAAGTATAAGAAACTGCTGATCAGAGAGATAATTTAGTTTATGAGAGCCAAAACGAAAAATGCATACAGAAATATCTTCATTGTTAGAGCTAACATTCCATTTAGAGAAAGAATAAACTAGCTTGATTTTTTATCTTTGGAAACAAAGCTTTGATATTAATGAATTCCTTAAAATTTGGATTGCAGGGGGATTAAAAAAGAAGATGTCAAATCAGGTTTTTTTTTTTAATCTACACTTGGATTTTTCTGTGCTTCGGGGAGAAGCAGGATATGAAATATTGCCATCAAAATGCCAATCTTGTCTTTGATGGTAATTGATCTGTTATCACTGAGGAATAGGACGTGTTCCATGTTTCAGTTGAAACCTGTTGCATTTGCCGGCTCAGAGAAGCAGTCACGACTGCTGAGTCTAGCTATGGATATGAACCAGGTGTGAGCTCATTCATCAAGTACACCATCACTACCCGGTTCTGGGTAATGACTGTGCCAAATTCTCTGTGTTTTCACTTGTCTTAATTGCACAACATTGCCCTGAGATGCAGAGAAGTAAATTAATATGTTTTTATGCAATATCCTAATTTGTAGAATTTCCCATTTCCTGAATTTAACTCCCACAAAAGAAATTAACCCCAACTATATGTAATTCAATTTTTTACCACTGATTCAACATCGAGCAGAATATTTACTGTTTTCACTGAGATTTCTGAATAATTGTCTTCAGCGTCCAGGCTGTAAGTACTGACATTAATAAATTCCTCTAAGTCATTTGGGTTCCGAGGAGAGCACAACTCTCAATTTATTTTCTAAATCCAATCCAAAACCTTTATTTTTCAAAAACATTTTGAAATATTACATGAATATTCTCCAGTATTTGCCATCTTAACACATATACGTAAGTGACTATAAAATAAAACATGTGCTTATGCCAGTGAACGGATATTGTAAAAGGAGCTTAAGCTCCAAATGTATTTACCAATTTTGGTAAATATTTGTTTCTCACAAATAATCTTTGGTGTTGATTTATACTAATTCAAAACCAAGAAAGCACCAATCAAATGTATAAATCGTTCTCTGATTTATCTTCCCTTTTTAAAAGATACAATCTTCTGGTGAATTCTATCACCGTGGCATAGGTACATCCACAGGTGCAGGCTTCTGAGAGCGCACCCTTCCAGAAAAGCAACGCAGGGATGACAAAAGAAGTGACAGGTGCTCTGTTCAGAGGCCCAGTATTACAGGAGTTTAATCCTATGCTGTAATGAAATCCAACCCGACCAGCGCTATGTGACTTTAAGGGAATTTATAAATGATTTAAAGCTAAACATATTATTAAATACATCTTTAACTAGGTGAAACTAACTAGAAAATTTTTCAAAAATCCTATTACAAATGTGGTGCAGAGCAGGATCAGTTTACACAAAGACAGGCATAAAAATGTTCATTTATGTGATGTTACTTGAGAAGCAGAAAAGCTCCTTTTCTCTTACATCCTCTCCCCCTAGGCTTGAAGGCCCTTATTAAAATGCAAATATTCTCTGGGTGGATTAACTTTCTGAGTAGAGCCCTGAAGGCAAAGGAAAAATTGGCTGAAATAGCTAAATTATCTATATGCTATTTCAAGCACAAAGTTTCATGAGCCCATCTCCAACTCAAAATAATCGATCTGAAATAACAACAATATTATCATTTCTTAGATTGCAATGTGCCAGATATTGTGCTAATATTTTATATAATTTATCTCACGTATCCCTTACAATAACCCAACCAGAGAGGTATTACTAGTATCTCTAGTTTTGGGAACTCCTGAAAATTGGAAAGATAAGTATTTTCTTAAGGTTACAGAACTAGTCGGAAGGAAAGTGAACTCAAGTCCCAACCCCGGGACACTGACCCCGGGTTACATAAACTGTTTTTCAAAATATGTCCCCACACCCATCTTCTCTTTATTCTTTCCCACCTTGGAGAAAAAGTTTATATGTTTCCTTTCCAATGGCCATCTCTGCTCCCCATCCTATCCATCCATGTCAAATGTTGATCCTATATCTCTCAATTTTCTTCTCATTCCATAGTGTCTAGCCCTTGTGTTCAATTATTCCCATTAAATAACTTCTTCTCTGCTTTATTTGACCCCCTCCACTTGACCAACAAACGTATGTACCGACCTTCACTTTTATGATCATCTTATTTCTCTATTTCTTTCCTCTGACAATATCTTACAGAGGTATTCTGAAAATGTGACCTCCATGTTTTTTATCAAACATTTGAAACAACCTACAAATTGGTTTCCAACAATAACAACAAAAGATGTTTAGAGTCCTTGTTGGTTCTTCCTGATTCCTGGCCCTTCCATCCCTCTCTTCCTCCCACCTTTCCCACCTGCTAACAGTCCAGGAACCAAGATCTTTGAGAGTTCTTTCATACTCACATTTCTTTTTTATTTCTACTGGAATCACTAAGCTTGATGGGTTCAAAACTGATTTTGCCATCCTAATCTTTCACTGGTGCATCTTCCACTTTTCCAATAGATAGAATAACACTCCTGCAGTATGTAACCTCCTACTGGGATCATTTATTTGCCTTTTTATCTGAGTCTGTTGTAGAAACTTCTCTACCAAATTTCCAAATCTTTCAAGGTATGAAATCTGACACCAAGTCACTTTTCCATCTCTTCCATGGCTCTACAGAACACCTCTTTTTTAAAGCGCTCCTTCCCTCTTGATTTCCATTATCTACCCAACACACTTCATGGCCCAGTGTCTGGACCCATAGCACTTATGCTTTACCACTTCAACGTTGTTCACACTGATTCTATTGCTTTCCATTTATGCTGCTACCCTGACCTCCCAATCAATTCAGTTTCCTCTGAATTTTCTATTTCATCCAACAGATGTTCCAGCATTTGGTTATTACAATTCATTTGACATTTTAAAAACTTTCTTTTATCACCATTTTCAAGGATGTATATCTTGCCTCTTGAATCAGACTTCGTGTTTTGTTTTTTTTTTTTTATGAGAACAGTGTACAAAGTGTGGATCATTTTCTGTATTTCTCTGTCGCTACTCCATACTGCATATAATACAATGCTTTGCCTGTATAGGGCATCACTACACATTCGTTGAATAAGAGGTAGGTAATACTTAGGATTTTTTACTAAAGAATTGGCAACCATATTGTAATGGAAATCTGTAACAAGTGAAATAATTGTCTTATTAAAATACTTTTTGAAAATCAAATAATTGTATTTTCTCCCACTTTTATTACCCCCACCAAATATGGTATATTTCTCTCTTTTTCCATGTGTGCATTTTATCAGAAGATCTGGGAGCTTAGTTAGTCTCTGTTAAACAGCTTACTGTAACGTTATTAAAAGGAAACAGATTCAGTTTGCTAGAAAATTAAAATTTTAACTTACCTCAAAGACAACACTACTTTGGTAGTAAAAATAAAATGCAAATGTATAAATTTGTTCCATAAAAGCTTACATGATTACTAGAAACAATGGTCTGAAATGAATCATGAAGTCAGCTTCTCCAAAGACAGGTTAATACTGTTACAAGTCTTTCCGTTCGTTTCTTCTATAATTCTCACGATCCTGGGTGTCCAAGTGCTAACATCACGCTCATCATAACAGTGCCAACTTACTCTTGGCTTAGTTTTTGAAAGCCTACTTTTTGCATGCTCCATTTGTGAGGCTAATTTAGACAGAATTAGGGTACTAAATAAAGCACAATTGATTTTAATCAAAGAAAAATAAGAAGTTTATGCCTGTTCTTAAGTCTATGCCTGGACTTCCATCCTATCCAGTAGTGATGAAGAAAGCACCCACTTCTTCATCCTTGCTGGAGTAATGTACAGGAGGCCCAATGGAGGAAAGTTGTTCCTTATACCATCACTCAGCAATAATAGAACCACCCCCCACAGTGTTAGGAGAGACCACATGAAGGGCAATAATGATGCACTCTTTCCCTTTTAGCCAGAGTGTTACTTTTTTTTTTTTTTTTTTTATGATTCAAGGATTTATTAAGTCATACATGCAAAACATACTGCTAATTGCATTAGCAAAAGATCAATGTAAAAACACTCCACGATTCTGCAACTGTCAATTTAAAAAATGTTGTTCTATTTTATTGGTTGAGAGGTCCAACCTTGTATTGTTGCCAGCGGGTAAGTCGTACAGAACTTCGTTAGCACAAGCACGGGCTTACAGAATGTCACAGACCCAAGGGAACATGGTCAGGCAGGGCAACGGGAAGCGTGTGTCCGGGGGGGTGAGGCAGAGGAGGGCCAGCGTTAGGGGACAGTATTGGTGATCTGGCAAGACAGTGATGTTAAGAAAGTTCAAAGTTTAGGAATATCTAAAATATTTCAAAAACTGTAAAGCTGCAACACATGATTTTTACACCTAGTTACTAGAAAACTAAGGAGAGTACTTATTAGCTTTGAATAAAGTAACAAGGAAACAGGAATGCACTTTACTAATCTACAAAAAAAAATTTCTAACGCATTATCAGAAAGATTTTATAATACAAGGAGGCATATTGCTCGTTAAGAAGGGGTTCTATAAGAAAAGCACTAAGTTAGCAACTATGGGTACAACCAGTTCAAAGATGAATTAAATGCCCAATTTCAGGAAGGATGGCAGGTCTAAGAAAAAGGAAAAGCTTAAAACACTTAGTGATAATACCGACCTTTCTTCATTTACTGCATTTGACAGAAATTAACCTTTTAAAATTTTACCCGTGACACTTTTACTCAGTTTGATTATGACGTGTACAATGCAGTGTAAATTAACCTCCGGATTTTGTCAAAATACTGTCTTTATCCTTTGATCACGTCACATGCTGTGCCCCCCGCCCTCATTGGAGGAACATGGGAGTGAGAGGTCTGTTCAAAATGTCAGCAAAAGCGAATACACTAACTTTTTTTTTTTTTTTTTTCACTTTTTATTTTTTATTTTTTTAATTAATTTTTATTGGTGTTCAATTTACCAACATACAGAAAAACACCCAGTGCTCATCCCGTCAAGTGTCCACCTCAGTGCCCGTCACCCATTCCCCTCCAACACCCGCCCTCCTCCCCCCTTCCACCACCCCTAGTTCGTTTCCCCGAGTTAGGAGTCTTTATGTTCTGTCTCCCCTCCTGATATTTCCCAACATTTCTTCTCCCTTCCTTTGTGGTTTATGTATACAATGGAATACACTAACTTTTCAAAAAAATTTCACTACAAAATCAAAAAGACTGATCCAAAGAATTGAGTCATTATGCTCCTTCCGTGAGGACATACAGTACAGTTAGGGCGTGGCCCCGGGCTTAGATGGCCATGTGGCTACAGCTCGAGGAGGCTGTGCGGCTTTCCTACTGGAAACTAGCAAGCACAGGTCTGCAGGTCCAAACCTGAGACACTGCCGTCTCTTCTGAAGGACAGGGATCTTGAACGGTTTAGTGCTTAGTGTTCTCAGCACAACAATGCAACTTAGTTCACAAGGTATTTTGGCAACTCTTAATCTGAGCAAGAATAGGGGCTTTTGAAAAATAAGGCTTTAAGAAAGCTGGCCATTTTAGGGCTAAATTTTAATGTGAAAGTTTGAAGTCTTACACTTTAAACAAAACCTAAAAATTACTGATTGGTTCAAAATGGTTTTATGGAAAAACTAATCTGTAACAAAAACTTGGCATTGAGTGCGAAGGCTCCACCATTTTTGAGCAAAGCGTACAAAGGTTCTGAGGGGGATGGGGCAGGGGAACCCAACATTTACAACAGCAGGCATTTTCTCTTCCTCTTCTTGACGGGAGGGGGGCAGAGAACCGCTCGAATAGCTTCATCAAACACTGTCTTGAGGCCTCGCTGCGTGAGAGCAGAGCACTCCAGGTATTTCACAGCACCGATCTCCTTAGCCATGGCCAGACCCTGTGGGTAGGTGATGGGAGTCAGCTTCTTCTCCTTCAGTTTCTCAATCGTGTCTTTGTCGTCCCTGAGATCAAGTTCAGTCCCCACCAAGATGATAGGGGTGTTGGGACAGTGGTGTCGCACTTCGGGGTACCACTTTGCTCGAACATTTTCAAATGATGCAGGACTCACAAGAGAAAAGCAAATCAAGAATACATCTGTTTGCGGATAGGATAAGGGACGTAATGTGTCATAATCTCCTTGTCCAGCTGTATCCCATAAGGCCAGATTCACTCGTTTTCCATCTACCACAACGTTGGCAGAGTAGTAGTCAAAGACAGTGGGGATGTATTCTCCAGGAAATGCATTGGTTGTGTAACTGATCAGTAGAGAAGTTCTACCTACAGCTCTGTCTCCCACCACCACACACTTGACGGCCTGCATCTGGGCCGCTCGCTGGGCCGCGGCGGCGGCGGGCGGGCGGGCGCTGACGCGAGAAGCGGCGGGCGGCGGGCTCGGGGCGCCGCGGGCGGGCGCGCGGCTGCAGGCGGCAGGGGGGCGCGGGGTGCCGGGGCCGCTGTCCACGCCGCCTCGCCCTCCGCGGACGGAAAGCCGGAGCCCAGCCGCGGCCACCACCCAAAGCCTAGCCAGAGTGTTATAGATGGAGGCCTTCAGGAAGCCTGAACTCCACTTCCACCCGTTAGTAACAGAGAGCCCCTACTTCCCCTGTCAGTGAGGCCAGGTGGTGAACCTAGACTTCTACTCCCACAGGACAGTAACAAAGTAGCATTCACTTCCTCACTTCCTTTGCCAAAGACGTATCAAGAGAAGCCTGCAAAAATACACGATTTCTTTTAAAACACATGATTTAAATAAGATCTCATAGTATTATACTAAAACTGTCCAAATTTAAATGAAAAGCCGCTCATCTTACAAAGAACCAGGAAGATGTCAACTACTGAGAAAAGACAATCAATGCACACTAACATCCAAACAGCACAGATGTTAGAATCATCTGATAAGGATTTCCAGGAGCCTTCATAAAAAATACTTCCACAAGCAATTATGAACATACTTAAAATAGATTTTGAAAATAGTATGTTTTAACAAAGAAATATAAGGTAGAAGGAAGAAGCAAATTGAAATTTTAGAATTGAAAACTACAAAACCTGAAATAAAACCCTTAATAAAGCAGCAGAAAATATCCATTCTGAGCAACTAGGAGATCAAATGGATTGAGAAGATAAATAAACAGGGACCCAGGAGAATGTAACAGAACATCTAACTTTTATGTCATGTGAGTTCCCAGAAGCAGAGGACAAAGGAGATGGAGCTAAAAGTTACTCAAATTAAAAAAATGGCTGAAAATTTTCCAAATTTGGCAAAAGACATAAGCTTAAAGATTCAAGAAGCTAAGTAAAAACTAAACAAAATAAATTCAAAGAAATCCATACCAAGACACATCACAGTCAAACTTCTGGAAACTTAAAAACAAAGAAAAAAGTCTTAAAGTAGAGAGAAACGATACATTACATATAGGCCCAAAACAATTGAATGATAGCAGATTTCTCATGTGAGTGCACGGAAACCAGAAAAAAAGTAGCCCAGCATTTTTCAAGCATCAAAAGAAAAGAACTATTCATTCAGAATCCTATATTCTCCAGACACCTGGGTGGCTTAGTGGTTGAGCGTCTGCCTTTGGCCCAGGTCGTGATCCCTGGGTCCTAGGATCGAGTTGTGCATTGGGCTCCCTACAGGGGCCTGCTTCTCTCTCTGCCTATGTCTCTGCCTATCTCTGTGTGTCTCTCATGAATAAATAAAATCTTTTTTAAAAAAAGAATCCTATATTCTCAAAAACATCCTTCAGAACTGAAAGAATCCTCCTTCCCCAGATAAAGGAAAACTAAGGACTAAAACTAAAACCATTACCAGCACACCTACCCAAAAAGAATGCCTAAAGGAAATTCTCTAACCAGAAATAAAATTATGGAAGGCAGAATCTTTGAAACATCAGGAAGAAAAAAAAGAAAAATGGAAAAAGCAAAAATATGGGTACCTTCTAGAACTTCCTCTTCTCTCGAGTTTTCTAAGTTGTATTTGATGGTTGTAACAAAAATTATCACACTACCTAATGTAGTTTTTCAGGGTACGTAGAAGGAATACTTAAGACTATTACAAAAGGGGAAAATCAAATATAAAGACAGGTAAGTTTCTACACTTCACTTGAGCTGGTAAAGTGTTGACACCAATAGACACTGATAAGTTGAGCCAAAAAACCCTATAGCAACCACTAAAAAAAGCTATAGAAAAAAATGCAGTCTGAGACACTACAAATCTCCAAATGTCAAAATTATAGAGATCAAGAATAGATTGTTGTTGTCAGGGGTTAGAGAGATGATAGAAAGGAGGTGCAAGGCTTACTGTTAAAAGGGAGATCTTGGGATCCCTGGGTGGCGCAGCGGTTTGGCGCCTGCCTTTGGCCCAGGGCGCGATCCTGGAGACCCGGGATCGAATCCCACGTCGGGCTCCCGGTGCATGGAGCCTGCTTCTGTCTCTGCCTCTCTCTCTCTCTCTCTGTGACTATCATAAATAAATAAAAAAAAAAAATTAAAAAAAAATTAAAAAAAAAAATAAAAAAATAAAATAAGTCTCTCATTTAATAACTCAAATACACTTTTCTTGCTGATTGGTTCCACCACCACCCTCACCACAGACTAACCGTAGAGAGAAAAAATGGCAAGAAAAGCAAGCAGAGAATAGAACATGAATCTCTGGCCCTCGCAGAGAGTTTGTAAACAACCTAATATTCTTTCATTCCATTCTTCTTCTTTTTTTTTTTTTTTTTTTTTACACTAGTCAGAAAGGATTCTGTGGTTGGCAAGCGACAACCATGACTGACACACACCCTCCGTGAGATCCCAGAATATATGTAGGTCTGGCCACTCAGAGCATAGTGGGACCCGTTGGATAGGCACGTGGAAGCGTTTCATATACTTGCTTCTCTTTTTTTCCTCCCCAATAAGGAGAATGAAGAAGGCAAGTCCATTGAAGCTCTACCTTTCCAGACATCATTCAAGGGAATCTTTTTGTGTTTACAAGCATTTAAACCTCAGCTACCACATTTAAGACGGTACCCAAAGTCTGGCACTATGATTGAGTGTTGTTTTTATAGCCATGATATGTTAATGCTTGTGCCATGGAGCAAAATATTTATATAGTGAGTCTTGTTCATGGCTTTTGTACTAGAAGGAATGTTGCACTTACTTCTTTAAGTGCCATCTTAAAATGGTGGTAAAGGGAATTACAGAGTATTTTAAACAAACATTTTTGCTTTACATTTTCACGGGGGCAAACATATGCATTAGTATGTTTTAAAGGAGCAAACACCAAAGACACTATCGCATTAGAGATCCTTTTCATCTTAGATCAGCAAAACATTGCTCTGACTTATGTGGCTTTAACTCAAGTACTCAAGGGTGTTCTTACAGAATGAGGAGTGTATAAGTTGACGTGGGGCAACTTGTGTGATTACTACCACCAGCTCCTAAATTTATAGAACTTCACTTAAAGCTAACTGGTGTACACATGTGATGACTCCTAAAACACCACAGAAAAATAATTTGTATCTCATAAACTATTTTCTCTGTTTCTATCAAACTATCACTAGCATTATTGGCCATAGTTTCACTCTTTCCCCCACTCAAAGAGATCTCCCTCGAACCAATCTTCTAAGAGATCAGTCCTGTCCACATCCCCTCTACAGAGCTGGTGAAGCACAAGCAATTGACTGTTGGGTGGGCAGCACCACCAGCACACTCAGGTTGGGCTATGGCGGGGGCGGGGGGGGGTGGGGTGAGAAACTTCAGTTAGGACTTTTTAATTTTTTTTTTTATTTTTCTTAATTTGAAACATGAAACAAAGCAAGAAATAGGAACTTTATGATGGATAATGGAACAGAGCTCATGAAAATGGAGAGAGGCATGGAATAGCTGCATCAAACCACGTTTAAGGAAAAGAAGCTGAAAAGCCATTTGAGAAAAGAGAATGATGGAATATCCACCAGGAGGGCAGTGATGGGAGAGGTCATATGTCCCCTGAGAGACGGAAAGTCTCTTTTCCATGTTAAGTCCCCGTGATTCCATGCTGACATTAAATATCTTCCCCAAATATCTGTGAGATCATATGGCTAAAGAACTCTGCTCTTCCCTTGAGCTAACCTGAATCTGTTTCTTTTCTTTCCTTTTCTTTTCTTTTTTTTTTTCTTGCTGACAGTATAGCTCTGAATAAAATACCATCCATAACATAAACATAGAGTTTAAAATTTTTGCAAAGCTCTAGGCAAACAAAATACTACATGCTCTCTCTGTGGATCAGAAGCAAACCCTGAACCCTTGCAAGTAATTTATGAAAGACAATGTCTCAGGAGAAGATAGTCCAGGCTAGAGGGAAGCAGACTGGGGAAGAGGAAAGAGTGAGGCCAAGTGCAACCGTAGATGAAGTCCCAGATTTAGCCCGCTCTCAGGGGGAGTGGTAGAAGGGAAAGTCCGTCTTAGAGGTTATTCTCTGCCTCAGAGGAGAGCAGCTGGGCTTTGTTAGGTTTATCCCAGTCAGCCACCGGTTACAGTGTGTGTGTGTGTGTGTGTGTGTGTGTCCTTGGGACATGGAGAGACTTCACTGTTCTGCCTTTCCAAATGTGTGAGGCACTTTAGTGGTCAAGCTCAAACCTCCCAGCATGACAAATGCTCGCCTTTGGCAGTGAAACAGGAAGCTGGAGTTTGGGTGCACAAAACTAGGGAAAAGGACTGAGGGATTCTAGGTGAGGTGTCATGAGTAGAACTGTTTCCCAACCGCAACCAAGTACCAGACAAGAGTCTCAAAACTGGAATGACCTCTACCGTGGTTAAAAAAAAAAAAAAAAAAAAGATATGTTAAAAAAAAAAGATATATCTACAATTGTTGCTAATCCTTCTTTCAAGAAACACATTTTAATTCCTCTCACCTGAGCATAGGCTGGAACTGGTGGCTCTTTTCCAACAAATACAGTAGAAGTGATTGTTTGTGAATTGGAGATGAGGGCATAAAAGGCAAAAATGACTTCCTGCATCCTCTCTCTCTCTTGCTCTCTCTTTTTCTCTCTCAGATGATCTGTTGTGAGGAAGCCAGCTATCCTGTCATAATCAAGAGAGGCCCACATGGTGAGGACCGGAGGGCTTCTGCCAACAGCCGTGAGAATGGGCTTGGAAGTGAATCCTCTGGGCCTGCTTACTTGAGATGATGCAGCTGGAGCCTATATCCTGGCTGAAATCTTATGAGGAGACCCTAAACCAAAGCTACCCAACGGAGCTTCCCCTGGATTCCTGCCCCCCCCAGAAACCTATTGAAATAAAAAAATGCTAATTGTTTTAAGATACCAAGTGTTAAGGGTGACCCGTCACATTGGAATAGATAATTAATACAACCACTCAGTCTCCTGTTGATAGACCTGGCTTTTCTTACATGAAAAGTGCTAGATCATTTATTTTCAAACAGAATGTAGCAGAAGTGCAAGACTAGACTGACACCTCAAAAATACAACTGAGTCTCACTCTCCGTGTAACTGACAGTCAGGAACCAATTCCTTCTCCACCCCAAAACCATTAGAACTTAAGGACTTGCAGGAAGAGAATAGAAAGCACAAGGCAACAGAGTTAGCTCCCAAACATGTGGAAAATGAGAAGCAACAATACTTATAGCCCCGTAAGGATTGGCCAGTGTGGTGGAGAGATAGCTGAGCTAGAGGTTAGGATGTCTGTCAGGTAGAGTCCTGCTTTGAAAGTCAGTAATAACGGTCTGCCAAGTTTTTCTGTCCCTCAGTGGCTTCATCTAACACAGTGAGAATAAGAAGATCAGTTGACTGGGTGGTCGCGAGGATGAGATGGGTCAGTGATTCTCATGGGAGGCGGAGGGCATTTGGCAAATGTGTGGGGGCAGCTTTTGTTGTCAACATGATTAGTGGAGCACTGCTGACATTTAGTGAGGAGAGCCAGGGATGAGAGCTGTCTGGTGGTGTGAGGGACAGAGCAGTCCTGCAGGGCGCCACAACTGCTCAGATGCCGCAAACTTTCCAATATCCTGCCCCTCATTTTAGAGGGAAAGCCAGCTTATAATTATCTGGTCTTAGAGCATTTTACAGTTTGTAGATAATTGCCAAGTTTTTTTTTAACTGATTTATGAAATAAATTTTTCGGGAAAACAGCTATCACCAAATATATATACATATATATGTGTGCATGTATATGTATGTATATGGATGCACATATATACATGCACATATATATGTGCATGTATGTATTATATATATACATATGTCTGTATATAAATATACATAATTTTCCAAGGCTTGTTTAGCATTTTGTAAGTCATGCCCTTGGGAACACTACTCTAGATATGCGCATAGCGGATAAATCACACTTTGCCTACATTTGCAGCGGCACAATCATAGTGATTCTAACCACAGGTACAATTATTGGACTACTTCATTATGTTTGCCCGAGTTAGAACCTTTGTCCACTTAATCCACATTTCCACAAACCTAATATATGCATAAACATATACATATTGTCACATATATTATTATGCATTTTAAAATTTCTGTTTTGTATATTAGGATTTTATATTAATTCCTTTAAAACTTATTCCTTTAGATACATCGTATTATCTCTGTGCTTTATTTTAGGAGTATAAAGAGAATGTTGTAAGTTATTTATATTCAAAAACAAGCACTGTATCTACTTATAATTGAGAAACATTAATTGTGGGAAAGAAATATTTGAAAAAGAAGAAAGAGCTATGCAAAAGAAGTTAGTCTAAGTCTATAAACCATTATCTTCAGTTCCTAAATCCAAAATGTCTGAAGCCCAGAAGCCGTTTTAAATTCATTTGACCATAAAACCTGACTTGAACTTAGCTTAATGGGTAAACACACATAACCTGAACTGACATATTATTTTAGTATGTATGCATTTATACTTAATTATACATTTTGCTCCTAAAATCTTAACATGCTTGATTCTCCTAAAATCTTAACATGCTCCCCAGAGGCCAGTGAGGATTTTTTTGAAAGATTTTATTTATTTATTCATGAGAGACACACACACACAGAGGCAGAGACACAGGCTCTCCCTCTGGGGAGCCTGAGCAGGACTCAATCCCAAGACCCAGGGATCACACTCCAAGCCAAAGGCAGATGCTCAACCACTGAACCACCTGGGCATCCCCAGTGAGGACATTTTGCAATATCCAGAATATGTTCCATCATTTTACCTCCCTAACATCCAAAATATTCTGTATTTAAAAACTATTGGGCTCAAAGTATTTCTAAAAATATATTGTAGACTTGCACCAGAGTAAGGTGCTAAGGTACTACTAGTTGAGCACCAGACTTGAGAAGGAAGAACAGAGCCAGAGGTATCAGAATCCTGGATTTTAAGTTATGTTACAAAGCTGTGGTAATCAAAGCATTATCGTACTGGCACAAGAATAGACACATAGATCAACAGAACAGAATAGAGAATCCAGAAATGAATCCATGTAATTTATGGTTGATTAATCTACGGCAAAGGATCTGAGAATATATCATGGGGAAAAGAGAGTCTCTTCGATTAATGGTGTGGGAAAACTGGATAGCTATGTGCAAAAGAATAAAGAATAAAACTGAACCAGTTTCTTACACCATACACAAAAATGATCTCAAAATGGATTAAGACCTACATGTGAGACCTGAAACCACAAAATTCCTAGACGAAAACATAGTAAGAACATAGTAAGTTCTTTGATGTCAACCATAGAAACATTTTTCTAGATATGTCTCCTCTGGCAAAGGGAACAAAAGCAAAATTAAACTATTGGGACTACATCAAAATAAAAAGCTTTTGCACAGCAAAGGAAACTATCAACAAAAGAAAAAGGCAGCCTATTGCAGGAAAAATATTTGCAAATGACTTCTTCAATAAGGGTTAATAACAAAATATATAAATAACTCATGCAACTCAACATCAACCCTCCCACCCCCAATAATCCAATCAAAAACGGGCAGAGGATCTGAATAGACATTTTCCCAAGGAAGATATACAGATGACCAAGAAACGCATAAAAAGATGCTCCATATCACTCAACATCAGGGAAATGCAAATCTAAACTGCAATGAGATATCACCTCACACCTGTCAAAATGTCTAGAATCAAAAATACAAATGTTGGTGAAGATGTAGAGACAAAGGAATCCTGTTACACTGGAGGAATGCAAATTGGTGCAGCCATTGTGGAAAACAGTGTGGAGTTTCCACAAAAATCAAAAATAGAATTACCACGTAATCTAGTAATTCCACTTTTGGGTATTCAGTCAGAGAAAATGAAAACACTAATTTGAAAAAAAATATATGCACCCCTTTGTTTATTGCAGTATTATTTGCAATAGTCAACCTACGTCCATTGATAGATGAATGGATAAAAAAGATGTGGTGTATATACATGGTGAAATATTACTCAGCCATAAAAAAGAATGAAATCTTGCCATTACCACAACATGGATGAATCTCGAGAGTATAATGTTATGTGAAATAAGTCCCTCAGAGACAAATACAACAGATTTCACTCATGTGGAATTTAGGAAATAAAACAAAGGAAAAAACAAAGCAAAGAAGAGACCAAAATTCTTAGAGAACAAACTGGTAGATGCCAGAGGGGAGGTCAATGGAGGTGATCAGTGAATTAGATAAAAAGAATGGAGAGTAAACTTAGCTTGATGAGCACTGAGAAATGTATAGAATTGCTGGGAAAAAAGAAAAAAAAAACACCTAAACCTCAAAGTATGATTTCAGGGTGTTTTTTTTGTATTGTTTTAATATTTACTAACTGTTATGTTTCAGGCCCTAGGGTTTGCATCCTGGGAATAAGACCAAGTAATTCTTTTTATGAAACTTTTAATCTAGTAAGGGATACATCCAGAAAACAACTGATTGTCATGGAATGTATTAAAGGGAAAATGGGGTCACAAAAATCATTCTCTGTTGCCTCATAGAAGAGTGAAAGATCAGGCAAGTTAAAACGCACAATTATCACCTAGAAATATTTATACTGCTTTTCTTTTCTGCTTGACTCTTTCTTATTTTTGGAAATATAAGCCTTTTTGACATTTTCTTTTATGTACCCTAAATTCTCTGTCCTGGGAATATCTATGTTTCAATATCAGAAAGTAATAAGATATAATGTTTAAAGCGGTGATTTTTCAAATGAGTTGGGCAAGTATAAAGGTTCTCAAGGAAGCCAAGCATTAAGCATTGCAAGCCTGGTAGTATTACTAATTTCTGGGTTTTTAGCCTCTCATATCTCCCTCATCCCTTCTGTGAACCACAGCTAGGCTTTCTCTACCCATTCAGTAGTCTTACAACTATATCTTAGATCGCTCAAGGGCTCATCATCCTGTACAGTCTTCTCCCCTCTCAACAAATATACTTGTACCTATATCTCATAAGCCATCAGGCCTCATTTCTCTCTTCAAATCACCCATTTGGCTTGGCTTTTTTTAAATTAATTTATTTGTCTATTCATTAGAGACACTGAGACGGGGCAGAGACATAGGCAGAGAGAGAAGCAGACTCTCCACAGAGACCCCAAGCAGGACTGGATCCCGGGACTCCGGGATCACGCCCTGAGCTGAAGGCACACTCAACCACTGAGCCACCCAGGTATCCCTTGGCTTGTCTTCTGAATGACATGACCACAGGGTTTTATGGCTACTTGAATACAACTGATTATACCCTAATATTAGATAAATCCCTCTTTAAAAATCCTAAAATGAAGACTCAGTTATGTCAGACTTTCACCATCCCATCATCCACGGAGAGGTGCAGATAGAGGCAGATAGCTTGTGCTGTGCATAATTTAAAAGGTTATAAGAGCTAGTACAGGGTGGTTTAGCGCCTGCATTTGGCCCAGGGCGCGATCCTGGAGACCCGGGATTGAATCCCACGTGGGGCTCCCGGTGCATGGAGCCTGCTTCTCCCTCTGCCTGGGTCTCTGCCTCTCTCTCTCTGTGTGTGTGACTATCATAAATAAATTAAAACAAATTAAAAAAAAGAAATGAAAAAAAGAGCTAGTACACAGAACATATTATTTAGAATAATGTTTTTACCCATTTTCTCTTTAGCACAGACTATTTTATAAATTTTGTCATTTGTTAGTATAATATTTTCTTAGAGTACTTCAAAAAACTATCATTTACAAATTACTAGCAGATTTAATCTATTGTGAAACAACTTGTGCTATATATATACATATATATTTTTAGTATATTTGATATAGCTTTTATCTTTGGCAACTATTCATAAAATATTTGTTTTAAAAACACTTAAATAAAAAATAAAAATAATAAATAAATTAAATAAATAAATAAATAAATAAAAACACTTAAATATACTGGCATTTTTCAAGCCTCTAGTTTCTTTAGCTTTGAACTGTCCAATTTATGTGACCTTTGGCTAGCTTTTGAAAATATGCTCTCAACACTTAGTTCACCACTGAGTTCCAATTTGTGATACACAGAGGGAACTCTAGTAGGAGTCCATTTATATGACAGATAGAAACATGTCCTTTTTCTTTCACCGAATATCACTTTAAGAACCTAATAGGGGGAATGTAGCTTTCACAATATCTTCAGAGCCTCAAAAACTCAGCTAACTCTATTGAAAATTAGAAGACTGTAGATAGCTGATTTCCCCAACTTTACTCAAATGCACAGAGTCAACTTTGTATATTTCATGTATTCAGTGTACATTGCTAGCTTTTAAAAGTGTGTATTTTTAGTGTGATTTTAGATCAACTGTAATTAACCTCTTTTTAAATCGAACATTTTTTAAAATGTTTATTTTATAATCTTCTATTGAAGTAAAGTCAATAACTAGAGATAGTGCATTAACATATCCAAGATAATTGAGAAACAAACAGATTTATATATGCCACATCCCTCAAGAATCAACTATATTTTGAAATAACTTTTGCCAAGAAAATTTTTTTAAAACTCCACATTCCCTCCGTAATTAATGAAGTTAGTTATGTCCACTCTTCTCCAATTTGGGCCTGTGTGCAATCACAATGGATTTAAAAAAGACTCTTTCTATAATCAAGCACTTTATAGTATCAGACCTAAGGCATCTTTATGAATAAAGCATGCATGAGCAACAATGTTGGGAATTACGTGTGGTCAATATGAAGTCTTTGTAGCACTACGAGAAAGGTTCTTCCTCAGCCGTGAACTGGTGAGGTGAATAATTCAAGTAAGAATTGACATTGCTGGAGGCCAAAATGCTGAAATATCTCTTGATTAGAATTATAAGAACATGAGAGATTTTTGGAGAGAGAATAAAGGTCATTTGGTCCATCAAGGCATAGCCTTTTTAGTACTCCATTTCCCCAAGGATGGCATCTAATTTCTTGAATGACATCCCTGTTTTTGCCTCAACAACTTTGCCACAGGCTCTTCTAAGCATTAATTATTCTCCACATGAAAAGGTACTTTCTGAAATATGTGGTGAATTTATTTTTTAATTTCCATTTATGTCTTTTTGTCCTATAATCTGTATTAAAATGGAAATAATAATTTGGATTGACATTATCTGTGGCAGTTAAGACTTTATATGCTTCAAATCAGACAGCTCCAACTCTGTCCTTAATATTATATGCCCAGATTTATGGTCCTAACAACAAGCACTGCATAGCAAACAGTGGTAGGGGTCCCAGTGAGAACATTTAATACTTTGAAAATTCATAATCTCTCAAGTATATATCTTTTCTTTGTAAAATAGAGATGGGTACTTACTAAAAATAACTGAAAAATAAATGAATTAATCGGTGTATTCCCTACCACTTGCATATATACATATATATATACATGTATTTTTATATACACATTTTTTACCCAAGATCAAATAATTATTTCATATTTGACTAAATATTTACAAAATATAAAACATAATCACAACTTACACAAATTTAGAAATATGCATGTAAAATACATAGTATTTTCAAGTTAACTGAAAGCAAAAAGAAATGCTATTATTCTGTAGACACAAAGAAATCTGAAAACTTTTTTTCTAAATAGCAACTAACACCCTTTTATTTTTTGTTTTTTGAAATGTTAGGAAGGGGAAATAATTACTTTTACAATACACGTCTCCCTTTTATAACATTAACTAAATTTTAGAAGATCAATTATTCTGTTGCAATGACACTAGTTAACATCTTACTTAGGCCAAATGTAATGAAATCTCCATGACAAAGACGGATCCAGAGTGAGTGGTAATCCAGGAGAGCCAGATAGTTAAACCAATCATTGCTTGACATTATGCTGACCACAGTGATTGGTTCTAGTTGATCCATTTAGATCAATGTTCCAAAGTTTGTTCTGAATTGTGAAAAACAATTATTTGTCTTCCCTTACATATGAAGGAGGAAATACGTGGCTTCAACTGGTGTCAGCAAATTGCCAATTATAATATAATCTAAGACATGTGCAAATGTGAAATAGAGCCCTCCCAAAGTGGGAACTGAAGCCCTGGAGACCAATCGAAATTTCCATTTTTCAGTTACAGGCCAGAGAAATTTGTTTAAACTCTTTTAGTTTAGGTGTCATTAACTGCAAATGAAAGCATTCAAGCTGGTAATCTAAATTTCATTTTTAAATTAAAATATATCATTTTTGTGTTTATATAATGTTTATGTGCTTCACATCTGTGTGAGTCTAGATATTCATAGTTATGTCATAAACTATTTTTAAGGATCATGATAAAATTATGAATAATTAAGATACTCCAATGGCAACAGTTTAAAGGTAGGCAACACACACACGCACACACACACACACACATAGATATATGCTGGAAAAGAGGTAGATGAAAAAAAAAAAAGAGGTAGATGGACTAAGGAGCCTATGAACATGGTCTACTGGCTGGTCCTGGCAGCATACCTACCTCAACAGTAGCTAGTAGAAACATCAAATCTAATTTAAACTACCCCCCCCCTCGCTTTTTCAGTTATTACAGTATGGTCAATACCAGCACAGTTACCCAAAATAAAATTATCCACGGGATTGACCATTCTTTACAATATCCTGAAATAGAATGTCAGTTTAGACTTCTCACTTACATGTTACTTCTGAAAAAAAAGGACAGAGGTGAAGAAAAATATTCTTTTACTATTATTATTGCTTTCAGGGCCCTTGTCATTAGTTTTTATTGTCACAAAAGTAGAAGAAAGTTTCATATGATCATGAGAGATAGTTTAATCACAAAGGAAGAGGAAAGTTATGACAAGAGAAGTCTTTTTCTTTTATCACAAGAGCAGCAGGAGTCTCCCTTTATCCTGAGAAAAGGGAATCTCTTTTCCCATTTCTCTTTTTGAAACACCTTTTGGAATAGAGGATCATAAATTTTAGGAAGGAAGAATTGATTCTGAGACAATTTAGAATTTTTAGGCTTATTTTCTAATTTGAAAAAGTTGTTTAACTTCTAAGATTGCTTTTTCAACTATAAAAATCATCCTAATGTATTAAACCCTAATGGCCAAGGAATTAGAAAAATTAAAATAGAAAAATATAGTGATTCATAAATTTGTTTATTCATTCCTGTGATTCCTTGAGTGCTGCAGAACATTCTATGGGCACTTGGTTACTGGAGATAAGACAATATAAAATTAAAGTATGCAATATGTGCAATGTAAGACAATGTGAAACTTTAGAGTAAGAAGAACTCTTGTAATTTAGTCAACAGTCATTAGATTGAAATGACAAGTGAAATTGACTTTTTAGTGGGTAAACTATACATTTCTTATCACACTATGTACACACTGTTCAAACTATCCCACTTCTGATTAATTTTATATTACCCATCAATTATGACTTTATTTGTAGTTAACAAAAAATGGTAAGTAGTAATAGGACTGCTTGAGGACATTCTCAAACTTATATATTCCTTTTTATGACAAATTATACTATTTTTCTAAATCATTTTAGTAATAGAAAAACTGAATTCAATACATTTTCACCATGCCAACTATTCAAATACACAGTTGAATTGATCTTGCATTTTCAAAATAGTTTAAATAAATTTTTGCTATAGTAATGAAGCATAGAGTAGAAATAAACATGCACACTTCTAAAGATTTAAATATTACATATATTATTCAGCCATTTTTCAATGGCTAGCAATTTCATATAGTTAATAAACACCTATTAGCTATATTAACATAGTTAATAGAAAGACTTTTATTTTGCTAATATGTTTGGAAAAGCCAAAAGTCATGAGTATGATTAGAAAATTATATGAATCCTTGCTTTTAATAATTCAATCTAAACAACTGATTTATATTATTTGAAGTAAATGAAGATATGCTTGCCCTTTAGGTGTTAATTATTTCAGCAAAACTATAAATTCTTGATTTACAATGAAGCGTAAAGATTACTGTTCTAACATGAGCTTCATGCTTACCACATACCACAGTTACTCGAATAAATGACACCAGATTTCTTTTTTTTTATTTTTTTATTTTTTATTTTTTTGACACCAGATTTCTAAAGCAAATAATTCCCTGTGAGTAAATTGCACTTTGGCTTGACACTGCCTCCCACAGAAGCGGGTATATCTCTTGCCAGTCTCTTCCTTCCCCATGATCTATCCGTTTTCAACAAACACATTTAACAGCTGTGGATACAAACAAGGCACATTTGGCAAAAGTAGGAACCAGATGCCAAAATCTGAATGTATGTTCTATTCAAAGCATCCGGCCCTGTTGCTAAGTACTTGGTGTCACCACTGTTGGCTCCCTCTCTTAATCATCTACTGGCAGGCAACAGAGGCGCATCTGGGGATATTGTCGAGGTGATGTAGCTGTGCTCTGGCCACCTTGTGAGTTGCAACCATTTTGAGGTAGCTTCCTATTTCTAAGAATGTTTTGAAAAAACTATTATGAAATATGTTATACATTATGACATATATTTATATTTTTATACTATATGAAATACACACACACACACACACACACACACATACTGTTATGAAACACTAAAAGAGCTCATTGAAAATAAAATTCCCAAATTTAAGACTTTCAAATTTCTGCCTGGGAGCAAGACACTGTTATCTGAAATAGTTAAAACACATCCTTACAAAGTATGTGTGAACAAATTTAAAGTACAAATTAATAGTGAAATCTGCATGATAAATGACTTTAGCTACCTAGGCAGAGGATTTGTTGTAGCTCAGATTCTCTTATGCCTGAGGCTAGCTTGCATGTGTGGAGTTTATTTGGAATTTGAGCCCAGAGAGCAGAAGGGAGGAACAAAGTAGTGAGGTGAGGTGGGAAGGGGCAGGTAGTTAAATAGGGAAGTAGGAAATCCAACAGTAAGGTAGGCATCTCTTCATTTTTGCTGGATCCCATGGTACACACTCTGGGGACGCTCCTGAAATATTTTTTTCAGAGATACATATCTGAGGGAGGAAAAGGGGAAACATTGATTTTTATTCCCCCATCTGAGAATTATTTCCTGCTTTCCTGTGCCACTTAGAAATTTTGGAGTTGTGCATGTGAGAATGTTGACTAGATTACTGTGGTCTCCTCATTGTGTGTAAGAGAAGAAAGGAGTATTTCACATGGCACGAGCTCGTGTCAAGGCATTGTTAAATTACACCCAAAGTTGCTGGATTCTGGAATCTAAGGTGGAACTTATGAGATTTGAGTTGGTAAATAAGCAGTAACAAATACACAGCTACTATTTCCGAAGCTTTCTACATACATTGTCACATTAATGTTCACAATAACTCTAAAATTAGATATTCTTATCATTATGCTTCTATTTTATAGTTGAAACTAAGGATGTAGAAAAGTAAGGCAGTTTTCCCAGGATCATTCAGATAGAGAGGCCCAAAACTAGAATTTGACCTTTTTCTGGATGCTGTACAAGATTCAGTCCCTGTTAACAGAGGCTCTTATCTACCAGTGACTTAAAGATCTGTTCCTCAGCACAGATGAAATGCTTTGTTCATTCCAGGTGATAGAAGGTCTGCCAGAGTTGCTACACTTGAAAATTAGTCCCTAATGTTGACTCCCTAATGCTCGTGCCTCATTCTCATCTATCACCCCTGCTCAGTTGACCTTCATTTTTTTAAACAAGATTTTATTTATTTTTTGAGAGAGAGAGAGAGAGCAGGGAGAGGGGCAGAAGGAGAGGGAGAGAATTCCAGGCAGACTGTACTGAGTGCAGAGCCTAGGCAGGGCTTGACTTTCCCAGGACTCTGAGGTCATGACCTGAGCCAAAAGTAAGAGTCAGACACTTACCCAACTGAGTCATCCAGGTGCCCATTAGGTGACCTTCCTATAGTGTCTCCTAGTTCCTCCCTCTGCCCCTATGCCCTGACCCATTCACATAGTCAATTTCTTAGGGTTCTCAAAAAAGAATTGATAAATAAATCATAGCAAAACCTAACCAAACAGATTAAATATTTTTTTTTCATTCAACAGTATTGAAATAACCAGTTATTCTTCAAAGGAATTATGGGTGCTGTTCAGTCACTGGAAAAGGAACACTGAAGAAAAATAGACCAAGAAAAGGAACGAAATCATCTATATTACAACCTACCATCATTTTATGTGTAGAAGAATAACCAATTTCTACAAACTATCCCTTTATGGTTTGGTTAAATTTAAGGTCAGAAGCAAGAAAATAATATGAGTGAATTAAATGTGCATTGGTTAACATAGATAATTTAAAATAAAATGCAGATATACACAGAAGTATATGGAAGACAACAGTTATTTTGAGTCTTACCTAGAGGAAAAAGAGTTTGCATTTCATAGGCAGAAGTGAAATCAATCTAAGTCCTCAAAGAGGAGTATGGGAGTATATAGCATTTGAAAAAGAAAATCTTTGGGCAGCCCTGGTGGTCCAGCGGTTTAGCCCTGCCTTAAGCCCAGGGCATGATTCTGGAGACCTGGGATTGAGTCCCACATCAGGCTCCCTGCATGGAGCCTGCTTCTCCCTCTGCCTGTGTCTCTGCCTCTCTCTCTCTCTCTCTCTCTCTCTCTCTCTGTGTGTGTGTGTGTGTGTCTCATGAATAAATAAATAAAATCTTAAAAAAAAAAGAAAAGAAAATCCTAATAGCTATGTTAAGGTCTGGTGTGAATCGAAAAATCAAATTACTAAAATAAAAGAAATAAAATAGCTGATTTCTATAAAGTGAAATATGAGTTGATAAGGGATCCAGATTTATTAAGGACAAAATTATCAAGATTTATTGATGGGAAAAGTTATGAAATACATGTATATATGTGACTCTAAGTCACATATTAGAGCATCAAGATTTACTTAGAGTGATAGAGACATTAGATAGGACTGACAATTTCTAGGAAAATACATGATGGATGCTACTTTATTAAGAGAAAGAAAAAAGAGACTAGAAATGGCTGATCCCGGTAGAAAAATAAATGTAAAAAGAGTTTTATTTTTTTTATTTTCATTTTCATTTTTTTTATAAAAAGAGTTTTATATAGAATGTTGATCATACTACAAGCCTTCAAATGTTTTTCTAGTTAACAATTAAAGGGGAAAAGGTAGTAATGAATGAGACATAAGGTTGCCAGAAATTGAATAGAGGAATCGGGGACATTATCAATATAGAAAAAATAGTGGTGTTGGCATCCAGTCCTGCCAAAAATCTCCCCAAAGTATGGAAAAAAATCCTTAGTGTGAAGTAATTTATATCATAGAATGATTCCAGTGACAAAGAAAGAGCACCAAAATTTAAGAGATGAGGCAGGCATATAGACAAATGCAATAGAATGCTATATCAAGTTAATCTTACCTTAACCAGGAAATATGATTCATCTTTAAATCTCTCAGAGTTCATTGTAGTGATAGTTGAATACAGAAAATTATTAGGTAGAGTAAAATGTTTTTACTGAAACATTATAAAGTGAGCAAAATAAATGAAATATCTACTGTACTTCTAAAGGATGACCATGAAATTTTAATGCACTATAAGATTAATAATATAGCTCAATAAGATTGATATATTAAAATATATAATCTATTACTACTTAAGGAATTATAGTAGTATTTTTTTAAATTTTATTTATTTATTCATGACAGACAGAGAGAGAAGCAGAGACATTGGCAGAAGGAGAAGTATGCTCCCGATGAGGAGCCCGATGTGGGATGCAATCCCAGAACCCCGGGATCACAGCCTAAGCCAGAGGCAGACATCTAACCACTGAGATACCCAGGTGCCCCAAGGAATTTTAGTAGTTTGTCAGATAAACATGCAAGTCCTTTAGTTGTAGACTTCAAAATTTTAACTTCTACACCAATGAATATAAGATACATAATTATGTACGTAGTCCATTTTGCTAAGTAACATGACTACATGCATTTGAATAGAATTTTATCTAGTGAAAGAACTAACAGCATGACAGCTATTCACTGCCTCCTATGAATTGGAAAAACGGTATTGATGGTCTAAGACATGCATTTTTATTGTTGTTCAGTCAGAACTTGAAATATACTAAGAATTCCAGGACTCTGAGAAGTATTATGAGAAGGCAGAATATATTATTTTAACATTTGAAGCAACTAATAAAAATGTCTATTCTAAACTGACATTCAAGTTTATTAATATATTAATAAGGGCAGCAATATGTTGTCATTTTTTCCTTACAGTCATGAGGAATTATTTCAAATATGAAGCTACATATTATTGATTGAGAAACTTAATATATAAAAATTAAAGATGTCACATGTAAAAAATAAGATGTTCATCAGTTAAACCCAAAATCTCTTTAATATGGTTAAAATTTTATTTTACTAATCATGTATGTAATATGCTTAAGAAGCATGGCGTTCAGAACTATATATGTTAAATACTTCACTTAAGAATTTTATTATGAGGGCAGCCCTGGTGGCTCAGCGGTTTAGTGCCGCCTTCAGCCCAAGGCATGATCCTGGAGACCCGGGATCAAGTCCCACGTCGGGCTCCCCGCATGGAGCCTGCTGCTCCCTCTGCCTATGTCTCTGCATCAATCTCTCTATTATGTCTCCCATGAATATTATGTATTTTAATGATAAAGTTATAGGTGGTTGCAAGCAATATTTTTGCATTTTAAAATTGAAAACTTTTACTTTACGAATACTAAATGGCCAAGAACTAAACATGAAGAGATGAAAAAAAGAGCAGCAGATGGGGAGGATGTGAAGCCAACCATACTTAAGAAGCCGAAACCAATTAGAAAGGTATCACTGAAAGCTATTCTACACAGCCGACCTAAAATGGAGAGCAAGTATAATAATAAAATGCCATGGTTGATAGCTCCTAAGGCCTGTGGAATGTCAAGAAGCAGTACGAGTGTAATGTTAGCACCTTAATAAGCAATTTATGAGTAATTCAATGCAAGACTGTTTCTGTTTTTGGAAATGAAAATAATTGATCGAAACGAGAAGAGTCAAATCGAAATGAAAATAATCGAATCGAAACGAAAATAATCGAATTGAAAAGAAACAAATTGAATTGAATCGAATAATATCAAATTGAATCGAAAATAATCAAATCGAATTGAAAAAAAATCGAAATGAAAATAATCAAATAGAAACAAAAATAATCGAATCGAAATGACAAAAGTCAAATCGAAATGAAAATAATCGAATCAAAACGAAAATAATCGAATCGAAAAGAAACAAATTGAATTGAATCGAAAAAAATCAAATCGAATCGAAATTAACCAAATTGAAACGAGAGAAATCAAATCGAATCGAAAATAATCGAATCGAATCAAAAATACACAAATCGAAATGAAAATAATCGAATCGAATTGAAAAAATTCCAATCGAAAGAAACGAATTGAATCGATTCGAAAAAATCAAATAGAATAGAAAATAAACAAATAGAAAGGAAAATAATCAATCGAAATGAAAATAAATGAATCGAAATGAAAAAAAATCAAGTAGAAGTGAAAAAAATCGAAACGAATCGAAAATAATCAAATCGTATCAAAAATAATCAAATCGAATCGAAAATAATCAAATAGAAACGAAAATAATCGAATCGAATCGAAAATAATCAAATCGAAATGAAAATAATCGAATAGAATCAAAAATACTCGAATCGAAACAAAAATAATCTAATAGAAATGAAAATAATGAATCGAAACGAGAAAGTCAAATCGAAACGATAATTGAATCGAAATGAAAATAATCGAATCCAAACGAAAAAAATCGAATCAAAACGAAAATAATCGAATTGAAAAGAAAAAAATCGAATCAAATAGCATCAAATCGAAAAAAATCGAGTCGAATCCAATTGAAAAAATAGAATTGAAACGAAAATAAACGAATCGAAACAATAATAATCGAATCGAAACGAAAATAAATGAATCGAAATGAAAATCATGTTGAAGCGAAAAAAATCAAATCGAATCGAAAATAATCAAATTGAATCGAAATTAATCGAATCGAATCGAAAATAAAAAAATAGAAACGAAAATAATCGAATCGAAATGAGAAAAGTCAAATCGAAATGAAAATAATCGAATCGAAACGAAAATAATCGAATCAAAAAGAAACAAATTGAATTGAATCGAATAATATCAAATCGAATCGAAATAATCAAACCGAATTGAAAATAATCAAATCGAAATGAGAAAAATCAAATCGAATCGAAAATAATTGAATCGAATCGAAAATAAACAAATCTAACTGAAAATAATCGAATCAAATCGAAAAAATTCGAATCGAAAAGAAATGAATTGAATCGAAAAAAATCAAATAGAATTGAAAATAATCAAATTGAAACGAAAGTAATCAATCGAAACGAAAATAATCGAATCAAACCAAAATAATCAAATGGACATGAAAATAATCGAATTGAAAATAATCAAATCGAAACTAAAATATTCAAATCGAATCGGAAATAATCATATAGAAACGAAAATAATCGAATCGAAACGAAAATATTCAAATCGAAACCAAAATAATCAAACCGACATGAAAATAATCGAATCGAATTGAAAATAAATCGAAACTAAAATATCGAATCGAATTGAAAATAATCAAACCAAATAGAAAATAATTGAATCGAAATGAAAAAAATCAAGTACAAGCGAAAATAATCGAATCGAAACCAAAATAATTAAATCGACATGAAAATAATCAAATCGAATCGAAAATAATCGAATCAAAATAAAAATAATCGAATCGAATCAAAAATATTGAATCGAATCGAAAATAATCGAATCAAAACGAAAATATCCGAATCGAAACAAAAATAATTGAATCGAAATGAAAAAAATCGAATCAAAACGAAAATAATCGAATCGAAACGTAAATAATCAAATCGAAATGAAAATAAACGAATCGATTTAAAAAATCGAATTGAAACGAAAATAATCGAATCGAATCGAAAATAATCGAGTCGAATCGAAAATAATTGAGTTGAAACAAAAATAATCCAATCGAAATGAAAATAATCGAATCGAAACGAAATTATCGAATGGAATAAAAAGAATACAATCAAAAGAAAAATAATCAAATCGAAATGAAAAAAATGGAATCGAATCAAATCGAATCGAAGAAAATCAAATCGCATCGAATCGATAAAAATCGAATGGAATGGAATTGAATCAAAACGAAGATAATCGAATCGAAACGAAGATATTCGAATCGAATAAAAACATAATAGAAACGTAAATAATCGAATCGAAACGAAAAAAATCGCATCAAAACAAAAATAATCGAATCGAAACCAAAATAATCTATCAAAATGAAAATAATCTAATCGAATTGAAAATAATCAAATCGAAACGAAAATAATTGAATCGAATCGAAAATAATCAAATCGAAATGAAAATAGGATAGAATCAAAAGTAATCAAATCGAATCGAGAATAATCAAATCGAAATGAAAATAATCGAATTGAAACAAAAATAATTAATTGAAACGGAAATAAGCAAATTGAAACGAAACAAATCGAATCGAAACGGACAAAATCGAATCGAAACAAAAAAATCGAATAAAAAAAAAATCGAATTGAATAGCATCGAATCGGAAAAAAAAGAATCAAAACGAAAACAAATAATCGAAACAATAGTAATTGAATCGAAACGAAAATAAATGAATCAAAACGAAAAACAAAGTAGAAGCGAAAAAATCGAAACGAATCGAAAAAATCAAATCCTATCGAAAATAATCAAATCGAATAAAAAATAATCAAATAGGAACGAAAATAATCAAATCGAAATGAAAATAATCGAACTGAAACGAAAATAATCGAATCAAAAAGAAACAAATTGAATCGAATCGAAAAAAATCAAGTCGAATCGAAAATAATCAAATCGAAACGAGAAAAATCTAATCGAGTCGAAAATAATCGAATTGAATCAAAAATAAACAAATCGAAATGAAAATAATCGAATCGAATCGAAAAAATCGAATCGAAAAGAAACGAATTGAATCGAATCGAAAAAAATCAAATCGGATAGAAAATAATCGAATCGAAATGAAAAAATTCAAGTAGAGGCGAAAATAATCTAATCGAAACCAAAATAATTAAATCGAAATGAAAATAACAGAATCGAATCGAAAATAATCAAATCGAATTGAAAATAATCAAATTGAAACGAAAATAATCAATCGAAACAAAAATAATCGAATCGAAACGAAAATAATCAAATTGAGATGAAAATAATTGAATCGAATCAAAAATAATCAAATCAAAACTAAAATAATCGAATCGAAATGAAAAAAATCAAGTAGAAGCGAAAATAATTAAATCGAATCGAAAATAATCGAATCGAAATAAAAATAATCAAATCGAAACGAAAATAATCAAATAGAAACGAAAATAATAGAATCGAAAAGAAACGAATTGAATTGAATCGAAAAAAATCAAATCGAATGGAAAATAATCAAATCGAAATGAGAAAAATCGAATCGAATAAAAAATAATTGAATCGAATCTAAAATAAACAAATCTAACTGAAAATAATCAAATCGAATCGAAAAAATTCGAATCGAAAAGAAACGAATTGAATCGAATCGAAAAAAATCAAATCTAATCGAAAATAATCAAATCGAATAGAAAATAATCGAATCGAAATGAAAATAATCAATCGAAAAGAAAATAATCGAATCGAAATGAAAATAATTGAATCAAAACGAAAATAATTAATCGAAACAAAAAAATCGAATCGAAATGAAAAAAATCAAATTAAAACAAAAATAATCGAATCGAAAAGAAAAAAATCGAATCGAATAGCATCGAATTGAAAAAATCGAATCAAATCGAATCGAAAATATCGAATAAAAAAGAAAATAAACGAATCAAAACAATAATGATCGAATCGAAACGAAAATAAATGAATCGAAATGAAAAAATCATGTAGAAGCGAAAAAAATCGAATCAAAATAATCGAATTGAAAATAATCAAATAGAAATGAAAATAATCGAATTTAGATGAGAAAAGTCAAATCGAAATGAAAATAATCGAATTGAAAAGACACAAATTGAATCGAATCGAAAAAAATCAAATTGAATCGAAAATAATCAAATCGAAATGAGAAAAGTTGAATTGAATCGAAAATAATCGAATGGAATGGAAAAAATTCGAATCGAAAAGAAACGAATTAAATCGACATGAAAATAATCAAATCGAATAGAAAATAATCGAATCGAAACAAAAATAATGAATCGAAACGAGAAAAATCGAATCGAAAAGAAAATAATCGAAAATAATCGAAAAAATTCGAATCGAAAAGAAACGAATTGAATCGACATGAAAATAATCGAATCGAAACGAAAATAATCAATCGAAACAAAAATAATCAAATTGAAACCAAAATAATCAAATCCACATGAAAATAATCGAATCGAATCGAAAATAATCAAATCGAAACTAAAATAATCGAATCGAATCGAAAATAACCAAATTGAATAGAAAATAATCGAATCGAAATGAAAACAATCAAGTAGAAGCGAAAATAATAGAATTGAAACCAAAATAATTAAATTGACATGAAAATAATCGAATCGAAATAATAAAATAGAAACGAAAATAATCGAATCAAATCGAAAATAACCGAATCGAAACGAAAATAATCGAGTCGCGACCAAAATAATCGAATCGACATGAAAATAATCGAATCTAAACGAAAATAATCGAATGGAATAAAAAGAATAGAATGTAAACAAAAATAATCAAATCGAAATGAAAAAAATGGAATCGAATCGCATCGAATCTAAGAAAATCAAATCGCATCGAATCGATAGAAATCGAATGGAATGGAATCGAATTGAATCGAAAAAAATCGAATCGAAATGAAAATAATCGAATCGAAACGAAGATATTCGAGTTGAATAAAAACATAATTGAAACGAAAATAATCGAATCAAAACCAAAATAATCACACAAAATGAAAATAATTGAATTGAATCGAAAATAATCACATTGAATCGAAAATAATCAAATCGAATCGAAAATAATCAATCAAAACGAAAATAATCGAAACGAAACCAAAATAATCAAATCGACATGAAAATAATGGAATCGAATCGAAAGTAATCAAATAGAAACTAAAATAATCGAATCGAATAGAAAATGATCAAAACGAAACGAAAATAATCAATCGAAATGAAAATCAAATCGAAACCAAAATAATCAAATTGACATGAAAAAAATCAAATCGAATCGAAAATATCAAATCGAAACTAAAATCGAATGGAATCGAAAATAATCAAATTGAATCGAAAATAATCAAATCGAAACAAAAATAATCAAATCGAATCGAAAATAATCAAATCGAATCAAAAATAATCAATCCAAACGAAAATAATCAAATCGAAACCAAAATGATCAAATCGACATGAAAATAACCGAACGAAATGCTGTGGAAGCGAACCGTACAGGCAGTCAGGATGCGGGAGGGACAGGCCATGAGCTCAACTCTCAGACGTGTGTGAGCTGTGCAGGCCGACGTGTGCTGGACACTTACTTACTGATGGGAGCTAGGACCGAGCTACACTCTCATTGAAGAAGGACGTGTGCAATCTCTGCATTGAACTCAGATACACGAAGTAGAGTCCTGTCGCTTCCACATGCTTTTCACACAACCTCTTCCGGCACCTCACATAAATAAAAAATCTTTAAAAAAAATGAAAGAAAGTGTTCTTGATGTGCTCATAGTTTTAATTAAACATGAATCAAGTGACCTTTTGGCTCCTTGACATGCAGGATTCTATGTATTCAACATATAAATATTACACAGATGTTGACGTGTAAATATTAAAATAGAAGGAGAGCTAAAGAGAAAAAAATGTGATTTAACAAGAGAAAGGGGATCCCTGGGTGGCGCAGTGGTTTAGCACCTGCCTTTGGCCCAGGGCGCGATCCTGGAGACTCGGGATCAAATCCCACGTCGGGCTCCCGGTGCATGGAGCCTGCTTCTCCCTCTGCCTATGTCTCTGCCTCTCTCTCTCTCTCTCTCTTTCTCTGTGTGACTATCATAAAAAATAAAAATTAAAAAATAAAAAAATAATAAAAAAAATTTAACAAGAGAAAGGCAGTAGGTAAAAAGAAGAAAAAAAAAGTAACACAGAATACAAACCCAAAGTGAATGTACTATAAATATATTGAAGATCTTAATACCATCAATATTGCATAAATGTAAATATTAGGCTAAAAGTATTAGGTCTAATAAAGATGAACTTTATTGGGGTTAGCTCAATCAAATATTTAGAAATTAAGATGTCAACTTATGTTAAGAGGACACCCCCAAAATGCCAAATATCTGAATTATTAAAATGATATAAATATGTACTATAAAGTACATCTCAACTGTGAAGATCTTTTTACCTTTAAATATAATAAAAGAAGGACAATAGAAAGAAATTTTAGTATATAATACAGTTCTTCCTCATTATATGGTAATGGAATTAATTTAAATGAGAATCTGTGTGACATCCTATATGTAACCTCTGTTCTACCTTTATCTGTTCTATCTTTATGAACTTCTTGGTAGTTTCACTTATTAAAAGATTCTAACAGTATTTAGCTCTCTCTAAAGGGACCTTTGAGACCAAAATGGTTGCAACAGAATCTCTCTTTCTGTAAAAGATACCATAAAACAATTAAATGTTACTTGAGTCCTCACTGAAAACCATTCTCACTAAAACTAATGATTCCCTATGTCAATATTAAAATCTATTTTTTAACCTCATTTTGGACTTATAAAAATATTAAAATATATTTCAATATCTCATACTGAATATCTAGCAGTAGCCACAAGGAAAAATAGCACAAATTTAATACTATTATACTAAAATACATTTTATCTTTATACTTCAATGTTTTAATATTAATAACAGATTCTATACTGCTTTATATTTTTCTTATTTAATCATCTCAACATCCTTGTAAAAATAGTACAGATTTATTTTAAAAATAAGGAGAAAAGCTCATGGAATAAAATATTTTGTCAGATGAACATGCATCCATTTCTTCTATATTTGTTTCTCTATAATTTATTATTGTTATTCAACTTACTTGAGATTATTTTTTTGAAAATGTTTTACACTTCCATAGTACAAATTTATGGCAAATAGAAATTATTATTTTGTTCTTTCACTCAGTAAAGAGTTTTAAAGTCAAAACAGTATAAAACTGAGCTTCAAGGGAAGAATTCTGTGGCTAAGTAGAATCATGTAAGGATGTACTTAAGAGTAGGTTGTGTGGTTAACTGATATCACCACTCCATTACTTCTATAATTTTTCATGATTTATATTGTCTTCTCCAGATATTTCCAAGCTAGTGAGGAAATTCAGAACACAGTTTCAGGGTAACTACTATGTTTCCTTTTAACTCCCTATAGTTTAACTTCCTTCACATTTTAGGAAGGACAAAGTCTAAGAAAGGCATCTTCAAAGAGAAGACATTGAGGAAACTTACTCATGGCATTTATAATCTTGCAGATTTATTTTTTTTATGTTCAAAATAAACAGAACCTGGAATATTACTGAAAAGTACCTATGGGATAAAGTTTGGCATAATTCTAAAAACAGAATGAAAAAAGAAAGAAGGAAAAGAAAGAAAGAAAGAAAAGAAAGAAAGAAAGAAAAGAAAGAAAAGAAAAGAAAAAAGAACAAAGAAGAAAGAAAGGAGAAAAGAAAGAAGCCATTTGAATTAGAAATGAAAGAACTAGGAGTAAATTTTTTAAAGAGGAATAAAAACATTTTTTAAAGTGTCCTCCAATATTTAAATACTTTATTAGAAGAGAAAATAGATCAATTATTCATGATTCATGACTATAGTTTTCAGATTAGTGTTTAAAAATTAAGGGGCTACACTTTTTTGACATTACAGAATAGTTAAGGTTGTCTAGAGATAGAATGAGATAGCTTTCTAGGCTTGTTTTCTCATTAATTTGGATGAGGTGGTTTCTAATATCCCTTTCAGTTTTACTATTGCAGTGTTATCTTTTTAAAAACGATTTTCTTTATTTAATAAAGAGAGAGAGAGACCACATGAGCAAGGCAGAGCTACAGGAGAGGGAGAAGCAATCTCCCCTCTGAGGAGTGAATCTGCTGTGGGGCTCCATTCTAGGACTCCAGGATCATGACCTGGGCAGAAGGCAGATGCTTAACTATCTGAGCCACCCAGGCACCTTGCACGATATTATCTTCCTCTGGATATTTAGAGTGAGTGTAACATGAGACAACCCACCTGCATACATCTGCTAAGCAGTTTACAACTCCCCGAGATTATCCCCCTCTTTACATTATCCCTGATGAATACTCTTAAAAGTCGAAGTGAATTCAAAACAATCCTAATGCTGTCCCTGATGCCCATACCTCTCTTATTGCAATGTACCACTTTTTACCATTTATTATGTTTGTTTAGACATTCATTTATTTCCTTGATAGACAGTAAGCACTGCTTATAAATTGTAATTTGGGGGGAAGGATCTTCCATATTGAAATCATTTGGGGTTTTAAAAGGCAAATTCCTGGAATTGATTCTAGAACTACAGGAAGACTTGCCATTATTTTCTGTATGATACACTGAACTTTATTCTTTTAAATGCTTAGTGTTACTAAGCTACTGCTATAAATTCTTTTATTTACCTTTGTGTTTTCCAACTTCTGTCAACTCTTGGCCTAATCATTACTAATACCCAGCCTCAGCCGTACCGAGCTGCTGATTTATTTCTGAATACATCTTCAGGATATCAGGATATCCTCAGACGTCATCGTTCTGGGCAGGCTGATGTTAATCTTGTTATAAACCTTGCTCCCTAGGAGCTATTTTCTGACTGCTTTCTCCTATTTATGCCTTACTTAGGATCCTGTTTCAAAATAGACCAAATGGAAACACACTCTTGCCTGACTGATGCTGTGATCTAGAATATCCTATTACACACTTTATCCATCAAGGTGAACCACACAGCATCTTGAAGATAGCCTAAATCATGCCCACATGTGCTACCTCCCTTTAATTATTCTAATTAAGACTCCTTTTCTTCCAACAAATGACCAGCCCTATACCTAAGACTCTTCTTCGGTGGCCCAGTCCTAATCACAAATATGCAATTTTACTTCTTGCTGTACCCTCAATGAGTGGAAAGCCTGGCTTCTTGTAAAAGATGAGAGAGGGTAGTCCTATCCTCAATGAGAGGGGGCATTTAAGGTAACATTATCACAAACCTCAAAACAGTTTGTCCCCTTTTCTTTTCACCTCTCTCCCCCATATGCCTAGACAGGATGAAACAGATGCTCATTAATTCTTAAAATCCCTTTAAACTATATAATGTACACTCTCAGATTAGTGAGATTAAAACACATGGTAGTTATATAATTTATAATGTGTCCAGAATTAATCAATAGATCAACAGCACTATTTGCAAGGTAGGCAGTCAGGCCTGAAGATTTTTTATCAAAAGCCCAAAAAGGAAACACTTCTCAAGTTGCTATTGGTTATCATGATCTGAGCAAACAAATTGTATTGCTGCACAACGTCAATAGCCCACATTCTACGCCTTGTTTTGCTTTTTAACACTGAGAAGACCAACAGCTGTTACTGATCTAAGAAGAACTAAAGCATTTACAGTAGGTGGTACCACCTGTGCTTTTCTTATTCCACCCTTAAAAATCTGCTACTTTATTTTGGAGCTGATGGAGAATATGGCAGTGACTCAATGTCAGGGGGAGTGAGTAGTCAACTGTGGCTTAGTTCTGATAAGGAGTAACATGACCTTTATAAGTCACAACAATGTGTGTTGATGAATATCTTCTCTTGATTTTGCTTTATCCATTTCAAGAATCTAAGAAAAGACCATAAATAAAAAGGAAATTTGAATTCAGCTGACTTAACTGAACGAAAGAATTACAACCCAGATAAAATTCAAGATTCTATATATATGCAATTAATGATCTTAACTATTTCATGTTTCATTTTAGCTTCTTTACCTTAAACCCTAGAAAAAATACACTTGCCACGTTACTGCCTACTTGATCCTATAGCTGTGGAATTTTAAATTTAAACAAGCAGTTGGTGAAACATGTCTTCTATTTCCAAGTGAAGTGTTTAAGAGTTTATGGAAAATAGAGAATTAACTCAATTGGGGACAAAAATAGCTTTGAAATTTGGTAGCTTGAGTTACCTAGCACTTATATATGAAGTTTCCTCTAAATGCTAAATTTCAAAATGTTATATACAGAATAATTTAAGTCATATAATACAAAACTTTTGACAAAAGGAAATGTATCGAGTGATACATTTACTTCAACTGAATCAGGGGATCCCTACACAACCATGAGTTGATGTTTCTGCATCTTGGTGTTCTAAATTAATCAATGTTATAGAAATTCAACTAGAATTGAATTGTTCAATGAAAAAAGCGAGGTAATAATCTCTTGTCATTTTTTTTACAACTTTTCACATTTCCCATAGTAAATTGGGGGAGTAAATACCCACAGTAAATTCCCCATAGTAGATTTCCTGAGTAAATTGTTTGCCAATATGGTATATTCTAACCCGGCCTATTTTTAACAACCTTTCTTGCCTTCTGAAGCAAAGAAACAAAAAAGAAACCACTTTCGGACAAATATATATATATATATATATATATATATATATATATATATAGCTTGAAAGCATTTCCCTTTAGATGAATTACTTAAAATTCAGCCAAGGACAGACACTGTTTTTTAATTGCTGTTTTAGAAAACATTTGGACCTACCTGGAAATATTAAATATAAGTCTCATTTATAACACTAACAATAGGTTTTATTTATAATCATGAATAGAGTGTCAACTCAAAGAATGGCCCACATTTACTACATCTGAGTTTTGTTGTTTCTGTTACTCACCTCACACTTCTCTGTTAGTTTTTGCTTGCTGTTTTCCAATATAATAATATTAATAAATATCATATCCAAATAGTTCTTAATTATGCTAGCACATTCTTTACTGATGAAGTGTTTAGTCAGAATTTTGTGTGTTTTTTTAAATTTTTATTATTTATTTATTCATGAGAGACAGAGAGAGAGAGAGAGGCAGAGACATAAGCAGATGGAGATGCAGGAAGCCCAATGTGGTAATCAATACCAGGATTTGGGGATCATGCCTTAAGCCAAAGGCAGACGCTCAACTGTTGAGTCACCAGGTGTCCCATAATTTTGTGTTTTTCTTTCCAATCCAGTGAGACACATTTTTACCTATAGAACATGTTGGCAACAGTGTTATCACACATACAGAAATCTTATACTATTATTACCACATTATATGTTGGTATTACAGCAATGAATTTGTCTGGATAGCAGTAAAATATTTTTCTCTTATTACTATTTGTCATGTCCAGGGCAGAGTCACTGATGTTGGTGACACAGTGCTTAGATTCAGACTGCAAAATTTGGGGATTTTCTGAAAAGTGACTCTCACACTGACAGCTGAGACCCATTGCTAGGAATAGAGAACATCTCCCTGAAGGCTACATAGTTACAGTTGTTCTACATTAAGCCACCACTTACCGAGAATTACCCAATGTAAAGAACAAATCCTTCAAGTGTCTTGTTGTTGCTTCAAAAAGAATGCCAGGCTTTCCTTTACTCATCCACAATTAGTTTTGCTAACTTGAAAAGCATATGACAAGTCGACCGATTTATGAACCAGCTGCCATCTGATAGCTCACCTCTGCAAAATGAGAAGGGAGCTGATACCAAGATGCAGATTCATGAAAGACACCCTGAGAAAAATCTATGTGAAATAAAATAAAAGTGGATAAATGAAGTCTGTAATTAAGGACTTAACAGGAAGCATTTACTAGATGGAAAGAGTTCCAAATGAAAAATACTTTGAAAAGATAAGTCACAAAACCTGTGCTTTAAAAAAATGGTAAAAGATAAAGAGGGCAAAGTACTTAGGAATTTCTATTTTACTACTGATAAGGCCACAAATGAGAATGTTCTGCCCAGAATTAATACAAAATTTAGGTGAATATGTTGGGTTACATCTCAGTCCTCTTGGACTCTTGTCTAAGTTTTTCTTTTTGGCAGACCAGGCTATCAAATTTTAGTAGATGAGTGAAAAATCAAATCATATTTCAGATAGTGAAATGATATCAAAGTTCCTGGCCTGTCTAGAATGGGAAAAGGATAAGACCATTAATTATAAAGTGAAACCACTTAGCAACTCAAGAATTGTATTTAGGATGCTGAATGTATAGTTGACAATAGTCATCCCTAAGAGCAGAGATCATATAATTTCATCTAGAAACAAGAAAGTAGATGTGCTTACTATACCTACTTACCATGCAATGTACCTACTTGATAACCTTCCATGTACTTATTTGCTTTTTAGCAGTTCATTCAATTAGATAAATTTGTATTAAGTACAAATTGTGTTCAAGGTACCCTTGAATGTCATGAAAGTAGGTAAACATGGTCACAGTTGGCATCACCTGTGTCAGTTGGCCTTAGGTTGCCAAATCTATTTTCTCTCTCCTTGAATCTGGGTTGCCCAGATTCCCCTTCAAGGGAATACTTACTGACTAGCTATGAGATATAGTCATTAGAGAGCTTACTGTGATCATTCTGCCTCAGTTAGAAAGAACCATTATTACCTAAAGTCATTCTTTTTCCTAATTTCAGTGCCTGAGCAAGACAGGAGAATAAGAATCTAGTCTTTGTGGCGTAATGCAGGATACTCTGACAGATAAGCCTTACTCTGAAGCTTTCCACATTGGCTGAGACTGTTGGATCTACATGCAGATCAACTTCTTCCTCCACCCAATCCTATTTCCTCTCTTTTTCTTTTATAGATGTTAGTTCATAATAAATAACTTACACCCCAACTACCATCACAGTATCTGCTTCTATGATGCTTGTTCTAGCCAATAAAATGTGGCCACTGTACCAGCTCTGAGACTAGACTTCAAAAAATCTTGTAGACTTTCACTCTGGGAACCCTACCAAGGCATCCTATCAACATGTCATGAGAGGCCAATAAAACAGCAATGAACCATATCAGAGGTCTTCCAAAGCAACAAGAAACCAATCAACCCAGCAGCTCACTGTACACACATAAACAGACGCATTTTAAACTAGAAGAAGAGCCTAGCTGAGCCCAGCCCAAATTGCTAAATAGCAGAATCAGGAGCTAAATAAAAGATTGTTGTTTTAAACCATTAAATCTTTGGGATGATTTTTTATATAGCCAAAGCTATCTTATTATACAAGCATACTTAATATTTCTAAAAAGGCAATTTGTTTGAATTTTGATATTTTTATTATTTTTATAAAGGCCCTATAATAATGAACATGCAATTATCATTTAGTATAGAGTTATTTTCAGCTCTAGTCACACAGCTCTGTGCTTATTGTGTGGATGCCTGGAAATCCGGCACTGTCTTTCAGCCAAGATAAAGGCATTTACCTTTAGGCATTTACTAATGATTTATCATGTGCTATTTAATACCTGAAACTCCCTTGTGGCTCTTAGGCCCAGTTGGTTTATTGATAGCTTACACCTTGTGTAACCAGTTAGCCTGAATTAATTATGTAAACAGGGTCATGAAAGACCTCACTGGAAACTTTCCAGTTGCTCTCCCCAAATTAGTATTTGTTTTACAAATTTTGGTAATTCAATCTAGAAACAAAATACATCCTTGTGTTCATAGTAATGCTTAAGGCAGGTGCTTCTGGAAGTTTTGGGGCCCCTAAATCTTGCCTGAACTCTTTTTTTCTGCTCTATAGTATCTTTTGCCCTTATTAAAAGATTTGCATTAATATGCTTTATGGTGACTCTATAAGTCTTTTCAATTAACCGATGTGTTGCACTCTGCAGGCTGTGTGTGAGTGTTTAGGTGCTCTTCAAAAATTAAGAACAAGATTTGTGAATTTTTTCTTAGTATAGATCTAAGGAAACCATAGCTGCACAAGATCAAGATCAAAGTTAAATTTGTTTTTTGTTTTTTGTTTTTTTTTTTTTGCTTTTTGATAAGGGTCTTTGTGTATGTGTGTTTATGTGGTTACATTTTGTTTGAAATTCTGGTTCTGGAGCAGTGTAAAGAAGTTCAATTACGAAAAAGGGAAAAGCGAAAACATGAAAGTCAGCTTCAAACACAAAAAGTAAACATATATTATTCACAAGTATAAGGACAAGAAAATAGAAAATGATTTAACATTATAATCCAATGACAAGTCAAAAGAAAAATAAAACATTTAATAGAATCAACTTCACACATGACAACAATAGAACATGATTAAAGGATATTAGGGCTGTAAACAGAACACATGCCCAAAGTAATATCTTTTAAATACTGGATATGTTGCCTGAATATCCCTTGATAAAAATTCCCTGAAGTTGATGATTTAAGGATTCCTGGTGAAATTCAAACATGTTACTAAAATATGGAAACAGCTTATTAATTAAGCAATAGATGCCCCAAGACTATGAGCAAAAATATTATTTTTGTAAATTTCCTAGAGAAGAAAGTTCTTGATAAAGTTGATTGTAGCACAAAAGAGCTATGATTAAGTCAGCAAGAATATTTGAAGGTGTAGTGGAATAAAAGGACTAGAGGGTATGCTAGAGCAAAAAGTCCTAGAAACACAGGAGTAATGACTGAGAACAGAAACACGGAAGATAATGGTTATTTCGACAAAGGAAGTAGTTACTTAATGTGGATCATGGTTTCTTCATAAATGTACAAGGGTTTACATTTACCCCACGGAGGTGTACTACAACCCCACAGATCTCTTAGAGCATACTACACCTAAAATACTGAGCTGAACATAGTGAAAATACTCAATTGTTTACTGTATCCAACATCCTCCAAGTGCAAAATACTACTAGAGAGTGGCTTAATTCCACTAATATTATGTTACTAAGTATTATGGGTTTATACACTATAAGTTTTAGTTCATGTTTATTGAATTAAATTAGTTCTGTCACCTAATAATGGAGCAGCAAAGGAAATTTTGTTTAAATGAAGGTCCCAGTAAATTATATCTGAATCAAAGAATCATGGACTTGCAGGGCCACAAGCAGGCCTAAAAGTCATCTCGTACAACACCTCTTCTAATGCGTGAATTTACGCATTACATTCTATTTGAACACTTAATGATGAGCAGCATATACCTTCTGGAATTAGCTTATTTCATTACCAGTAGGCTCAGAGTTTTAAACTTATAAAACTTTTAAAGCTTTAAAGTTCTACTTTCAGGTCAGCAAAAGCCTACTCTCCTTTAACTTCCACCCAAAGCAAGTCTACTGATAGCTCTTTCATATCACAACCATTCAAATATTTCAAGATATAGTATCTTTTTATTTCAGAAAAAAATATTCCAAGTCTTCCAAATTTGGCTGACCAGTATGGTTCCAACTTCTGTCTCCATTCTTCAGAGGTAGGCTGACCACCATAGAATTATGCTATACCATCAACCTCCCACCCCCTTCTCCCTGTCCTTCATCTTATATTTTACAGTTCAC
Organism: Vulpes vulpes; assembly: GCF_048418805.1. Lineage (NCBI taxonomy): Eukaryota > Metazoa > Chordata > Mammalia > Carnivora > Canidae > Vulpes > Vulpes vulpes. The sequence goes on along the minus strand of NW_027325698.1, from coordinate 15,856 downwards.
AAGTTTATTTTTTTAAAGATTTTATTTGTTTATTCATGAGAGACGAGAGAGAGAGAGAAAGAGAGAGAGAGAGAGAGGCAGAGACACAGGCAGAGGGAGAAGCAGGCTCCACACAGGGAGCCCAACGTGGGACTCGATCCTGGGTCTCCAGGATCATGCCCCGGGCCGAAGGCAGGTGCTAAACCCGCTGAGCCAGCAGGCATCCCTAGTTCACAAGTTTATGTCACAGTCACTGTGAGATTGCTTCAGCATATTGTGAACTAAATCTCCTAAGTCTTTTCAAACAATCTGCTACTAAGGCAAGACCCTTCACCTGCTATGTAGAGGGCATGTGTGAAGAGTTGGTTTATCTCTATTAAATTCCTCTTGTTAGAGTTTTCCATTGCTCCAGCTATGACAAGACTTCTATGAATCTTGATTCTATCATTCACTGTGATTTCTGCCCTTCTCTGATTTGTGTTATAACCAAACTGAAGGCCTAATCTTTATCAGCTCATATCAGAGTGAGCATCAAATAGCCTAAGCAGAGTGGCCTTTCTTGAAGTCTATTTCCTCAGTCTTCTCAACGTAATACATACTGAGCCAAGGTAAGATGCCTTGATGTACTGGGCTTGTGACATGGGCGGTGGGGTGGGGTGGGTGGGGGTGGGACACCACTCTCCGACACAGGTCAAACAGAGTAGAAGGCCTAGTTTTCACTGCTACCACCTCCTGAGACATGGTGTTAGATATTGTTTTAATAAAATAAACCAATCCCAAATGTCTTAGTGTAATACATGAATTTTATTTCTTTCAAGCAAATCCATTGCAGATATTTTTGATCAGGTGTATGGTAGGCAAGCTTATTCTACACAGTGCCCTTAGAATCTAGGCTCTTTCCCTCACACAACTTTTTTCTCAGTCCTTCATGTCTAGGAGTGTGGGTAAGAGAACACCTGAGAGAGGGTGAGGGATTATATGGTGGAGCATGCATGTGGCACAAAGCATTTTCACCAACATTCCTCTGGGCAGAAATCACTTGCCAGGTCTCATCTGTAAACATAGGGATTGGGAAAAATAGTGGTTTTGCTTACAGATGTGGAAAATGGAAAAAAAATTGAAACTATATCATGAGAGGGGGAACTGGTATTTGTAACTGGGGACACTTTGCTAAGAAATATCCCCTTGGTACCAGAAAGACAAAAATAAATTGATGTAAACAATAATTTAATATTTAAATACTCATTCCTAAGAAACTTGGGCAGTGTGCCAAAATATTCTTTCCTTTCTCTCTCACATTGTTATTTCTCTTATTTTTCAAAATATTCTTTCCTTTCTATCTCACAGAGAGAGAGAGGCAGAGACATAGGAAGAGGGAGAAGCAGGTTCCATGCAGCAAGCTTGATGTGGGAGTTGATTCCCAGACCTGGGATCACTCCCTGAGCTGAAGGCAGATGCTCAACCACTGAGCCACCAGGCGTCCCTCTTTCACATCATTAATGGAGCTGTCCTAACTGCCAACCATCTCAGTATGGCTGCCTGCAGGGCCCAGCGTAACACTCAAGAGAATAGCACCTGGAAAAGGCCATAGAAACTATGTATTGTTGACTGGAATTATTACTTAGTAATAAGCAATGCCAGTCAACACTGTGTCTGGTGACTCGTATTACAAACTTTCTCATTTAAATGGTAAATATTGCAAAGTTGGACCTCTACTTTTTGAATAACTCTTTTTGCCTTATCTCCCATCTTCTCATCCGCATTTAATAATATCTCTTCCATCTTAATATATAGGAAATTAAAAACACTTTTTTCTATAATGGTTTTATTTGTATAATATAAAAACACCAACTTAAGGAAAGTTTTATAAGGGGCATCCAGAATACTATTGCAAAACTAGCTAAAATAATCTAATCAAAAAGTTTAATATGCAAGATTTTAATGTACACACAAATTCCTTAAGTTTTGGTTTATTTCCCTAAACATTTTATTGAAAACTAAAATTATATCCTGCTTTACGAATACATAGTAATGGAGAGAGAAGTTAGCATAACTAAACTTTAGCAAAGATATACTCAATATATGAGATAGTCTAATAAAGTCACATTTTATATTGCATTTGAATAGAATCAGGAAAACTTAAAAAAGATGAATTAGAGCACATGGGAAAACAACAAGGTTTTGACATTTTAGTTATGGAAGCACGGTATTTAGCACTTTAAAATGAGAATCATGGTCTTTGTAACTGGTTGACTATAAGAGTACATAACTTATGAGATAAAGATAGAAGTAACACCGGAGGAGATGGTAAAGTTTATGAATAAAAACTGACAAACCGGGGCATCTGGGTGGCTCAGTCATTTAAGCCTCCAACTCTTGGTTTCAGCTCAGGTCATGATCTCAGAGTCATGAAATCAAGCTCCATATCAGGCTCCATTATGGGTGTGGAGACTGCTTAGAATTCTCTCCTTGTCTCTCTCTCACTCTCTCTCTTTGTCCCTCTCCCCCATTATACACTCTCTCTTAAACAAAACAAGACTGATTAATAAATACCATACTCTATTTGTAAAACATAAAAACACAAAGCAAAGATATGAGGTAGAGTAAAATATAAAAGGAAGGACAATCATTAAAATATAAATTCCTCAAGTTAGTATTAAAGACTTGGCCATTTTGAAAATTTCCATAGATAGTGTCAAAAAATTAAACTTACCTTTTCCTCATGTGGGTCATACTGCATGTAGAAAATTTACACAGAAAATTATGAATAACTTAATACTCAATTAATATGTACATTAATAAAATATCCACTGAAAAAACTCCAACATTCATCATCTTCTAATATGTATCATCTGATATCAACATCAATAACACAAGATTGCTAGAACTCATACAGCAATTTGGTAGCGTGGCAGGATACAAAATCAATGCCCAGAAATCAATGGCATTTCTATACACTAACAATGAGACTGAAGAAAGAGAAATTAAGGAGTCAATCCCATTTACAATTGCACCCAAAAGCATAAGATACCTAGGAATAAACCTAACCAAAGAGGTAAAAGATCTATACCCTAAAAACTATAGAACACTTCTGAAAGAAATTGAGGAAGACACAAAGAGATGGAAAAATATTCCATGCTCATGGATTGGCAGAATTAATATTGTAAAAATGTCAATGTTACCCAGGGCAATTTATACGTTTAATGCAATCCCTATCAAAATACCATGGACTTTCTTCAGAGAGTTAGAACAAATTATTTTAAGATTTGTGTGGAATCAGAAAAGACCCCGAATAGCCAGGGGAATTTTAAAAAAGAAAACCATAGCTGGGGGCATCACAATGCCAGATTTCAGGTTGTACTACAAAGCTGTGGTCATCAAGACAGTGTGGTACTGGCACAAAAACAGACACATAGATCAATGGAACAGAATAGAGAACCCAGAAGTGGACCCTGAAATGTACGGTCATCTAATATTCGATAAAGGAGGAAAGACTATCCATTGGAAGAAAGACAGTCTCTTCAATAAATGGTGCTGGGAAAATTGGACATCCACATGCAGAAGAATGAAACTGGACCACTCTCTTTCACCATACACAAAGATCAACTCAAAATGGATGAGAGATCTAAATGTGAGACAAGAGTCCATCAAAATCCTAGAGGAGAACACAGGCAACACCCTTTTTGAACTTGGCCACAGTAACTTCTTGCAAGATACATCCACAAAGGCAAAAGAAACAAAAGCAAAAATGAACTATTGGGACTTCATCAAGATAAGAAGCTTTTGCACAGCAAAGGATACAGTCAACAAAACTAAAAGACAACCTACAGAATGGGAGAAGATATTTGCAAATGACATATCAGATAAAGGGCTAGTTTCCAAAATCTATAAAGAACTTATTAAACTCAACACCAAAGAAACAAACAATCCAATCATGAAATGGGCAAAAGACATGAAGAGAAATCTCACAGAGGAAGACATGGACATGGCCAACAAGCACATGAGAAAATGCTCTGCATCACTTGCCATCAGGGAAATACAAATCAAAACCACAATGAGATACCACCTCACACCAGTGAGAATGGGGAAAATTAACAAGGCAGGAAACAACAAATGTTGGAGAGGATGCGGAGAAAAGGGAACCCTCTTACACTGTTGGTGGGAATGTGAACTGGTGCAGCCACTCTGGAAAACTGTGTGGAGGTTCCTCAAAGAGTTAAAAATAGACCTGCCCTACGACCCAGCAATTGCACTGTTGGGGATTTACCCCAAAGATTCAGATGCAATGAAACGTCAGGACACCTGCACCCCGATGTTTCTATCAGCAATGGCCACAATAGCCAAACTGTGGAAGGAGCCTCGGTGTCCATCGAAAGATGAATGGATAAAGAAGATGTGGTTTATGTATACAATGGAATATTACTCAGCGATTAGAAACGACAAATACCCACCATTTGCTTCAACGTGGATGGAACTGGAGGGTATTATGCTGAGTGAAATAAGTCAATCGGAGAAGGACAAACAGTGTATGTTCTCATTCATTTGGGGAATATGAATAATAGTGAAAGGGAATATAAAGGAAGGGAAAAGAAATGTTGGGAAATATCGGGAAGGGAGACAGAACATAAAGACTCCTAACTCGGGGAAACGAACTAGGGGTGGTGGAAGGGGAGGAGGGCGGGTGTTGGAGGGGAATGGGTGACGGGCACTGAGGTGGACACTTGACGGGATGAGCACTGGGTGTTTTTCTGTATGTTGGTAAATTGAACACCAATAAAAGTTAATTAAAAAAAAAAACATCAATAACAAACGTAATTTTAGTGAAAAAATGAGATGGAAATAGGAATAAAAATTATTGCGCAAAAAATAGAAGAAACAAAAAAAAACAAAAAAAAATAAAGAAATAAAAAAATAGAAGAAACAGAAAATGTTAGAGAAAACTACTTACATATTATCTACTTTTGAAAATATACTACAATGGAGTCATAGTCATATTTTCTACCTGGAGATGAAATACTACTGTTAGGGAAATAGGAGATGGAGACATAAGAGACCAAAATCTCTTTTGCAATGACATAGGCCAGTGGAAGAGAGGGTGAAAGAGTAGTAGCAATGAGCCTAAAGAACATGCATATTTGTTGCATATTTTTCCCCCAACAGGAGAGACTTTGACATTATAAATAACTTGGTTTTCTTCAGGGACAAAAGCATAAAATCTTGAAAAAATAGCAAATCTCAAGGAAATAAGAAATTCGAGAGGACATGTGGTATTAAAAATAAAAAACTTATAATTCAAAATTTTGTGAATTTAATCTAGTTTCAACAATTTTAAACCATATGTGGTAAACTTACATACATCAGTAAGCAAGTCCACATTCCCAATATTGACATGTAAATTAGAGATGCGTCAATAAATGCTACATAATTTCACTGAAATTTTCCTTTATTTTCCAGCCAGATGAAAAGTAAAAATGATAGTTAGATGGTGAACTGGGCATCCAAAATACAAAAACATCATTAAAATAATTCTGCAAATTAGCACAACTTCTTGTGTATCAGTTAACACTATGGTGTATAGAAACCAGGTTAAATAGCATCTTCAACATTTCATTATTAATGTCAAACGGTTAGTTTGCAGTATAACAAGACACCTATTCCAGTGATCTATCATTCATCTCAAGACTGCATTTTGCAATTTGAGTCTAGAAAACCTATTAGAAGAAGTACTGAGACTTTCCTCTCTCTTCATTCACTAAGAAAACAAAAAATCACATTTTTCCCTTCAAGCCAATAATAAATAATAAATTATGTCAATTTATGTGTGATAAGAAACTTCTAATTCTATACAGTAATTTCTATCACCACCACCCTAATTAAAGTGTCCTTTTGTTTTGACTCTATTTTAGTATTTATGTGCCTTACAAACATTACATTTTATGGCATTTTGAAGGAGAACATTACTCTTTATGTGGCACAACCTCTTATAAAAATATAATACCACAAAGAGGATTTAACAACAACAAAAACATGGTACAGAGCTTTTTTGTGGGTTTTCATCTACATAGTAAATGAACTCATATACTATGGAAAATTTGGCTGTAAGTGTAGTTTTTTCTTTAAAGAATTCTGCTAAAAGACATCAACTTGACCTATTTTATGCTAGTTTTCTACTCTTTCTACAGAATACAGACAACATGCAATTAAGACATATTTAGTAGGTATACTTTAGATTTCACAGAGACTTTTGGAAAAAAATCTTTCCAATTTAGATATGGTAGGCCTTGTATAAGAATAAATCAAGAACTAAATAAAGCTCAGAAAAAATCCTTTATATCCTCTATATCCTCAATGTATCTACTCTTTTGGTGACCTGAATTTATCTATTGTAAAGGACTATGAAAAATAGGTTGGCGACTTTATCATTGGCCTTAAATTAATTGAAAAAAAAAAAAAAAAAAGGAAATCCTTGCCATGTTATTTTTCCAACATGACAAAATTTTAGTTTTCTAAATAGCTATCATAATTGAGATAAATACAATACTGTGGGTACAGAGGAGAAGAAATTAAAATTCAAGCAGTTATAGACAATATGCAGAAGTATTACTAAGAAGTTGCATCTAAGTCTGGTAAAGAATGAGTAGATGTCTGTAGAGTGAAAAAAGAAAGAAAGGCCATCCCAAATAGAAAGAAAAGACGTGAGAGGGTATTGTTGCAAAGGAACATAAAAATGCAAAATAACTCATAAGGGCAGAATATTATGTCGGTTTTTTAAAAAGACTGATTTTGAGAGAGAGAGAGAGAACACTAGCAGGAGGGGCAGAGGGAGAGGGAGACAGACAATCTCATGTAAACTCCATGCTGAGCATGCCTGCGGTGGGGCTAGATCTCACAACCTGGAGAAAAGGACACTGAAATCAAGATCTAAGTGGAAACCAAGAGTTGCATGCTTAACCCATTGCACCACCCAGGCGCCTTGAAGATTATGTTGTAAGTAGAGATCAATACAGGAGTTGTGTGTCATGGTAAGCAGTCTGAGCTTTATTGTATAAGCAAGTTAAAATGCAATTACAAAAACAACTAAATAATTTCATTGTGCATTTACTATGGGCCAACTGGATGAGCAAGTACCTGTCCTATTTTTTTTAAGTATTTATTTATTTATTTATTTATTTATTTATTTATTTATTTATTTATTCATGAGAGGAGAGAGAGAGAGAGAAAGGCAGAGACACAGGCAGAGGAGAAGCAGGCTCCATGTAGGCAGCCTGACATGGGACTCAAGCCCGGGTCTCCAGGACCACGCCCTGGGCTGAAGGCAGCGCTAAACCACTGAGCCACCCGGGTTGCCCCTACTTAATTTTTAAAACATCCTTTGAGCTGGGTACTGTGAATCTTCTATTCATTAAGAGGAAAAACTGAGGGATAGATAAATTCATTTGCTTGTTTGCAAAGCCCTAAGTTGTACCTGAGCAAACAAAATCCAGAGCCTGTGTTCCTCAATGCTGCAATACTCTACCCATCCTAAGAAACCATATTTTTATTTTTTTATTTTTATTATTTATTTATGATAGTCATACAGAGAGAGAGAGAGAGAGAGGCAGAGACACAGGCAGAGGCAGAAGCAGGCTCCATGCACCGGGAGCCTGACGTGGGATTCGATCGCGGGTCTCCAGGATCGCGCCCTGGGCCAAAGGCAGGCGCCAAACCGCTGCGCCACCCAGGGATCCCAGAAACCATATTTTTATATGATGATGTGGAAGTATCAATAGTCCAAAGACACTTCCTCATTATAATTACTCAGTAATGTTTAATTGTGTCAATCTAATTTTAGTTTGAAATCTAATGAACAGGATAGGGAATCTTAAAAATATTGAAAATGCCTCATTAAGTATTCTTTCAAACTGTATTTCTTAGGTTGTTTTTTTTTTTTTTTTTTGACATCCTATAGCATTTTTCTGTTACCTTTTATGGTCTTATTTTTTCATATTAGTGTTTCAGATGTAATTGTTAGTCTGAGAGTTTCTATTCCTAGGCTTTGTTGTTTTGTTTTGTTTTGTTTTGTTTTGTAAAAAAAAAAATAGTACATCAGCTTTGGTTCAAATGTATGTCTAAAATAAAATGATAAAAGACTTACTATGCTCTGGCTTTTAAGACACTGGAGTCCACGATGTAAAACAAATAAATAGAAAAAGGCTTTGGAATCTTACTCAGCTGAGTTCAAATCCCAGATCTGCTATGTATTCCAACTGACTAGGATTCCCTTGACTTGGCAAGATCACTAATTCTACTTGATGCCTTTTTCTCTTTTCTTCTTTTTCTTTCTTTTCTTTCCCTTTTCTCTTTCTTCTTTCTTTCTTTTTTTAAATATTTTATTTATTTATTCATGATAGTCACACACAGAGAGAAAGAGAGAAGGCAGAGACACAGGCAGAGGGAGAAGCAGGCTCTGCTTCCCCCGACGTGGGATTTGATCCCGGGTCTCCAGGATCGCACCCTGGGCCAAAGGTAGGCGCTAAGCCCCTGCGCCACCCAGGGATCCCTCTTCTTTCCTTTCTTTCTTTCCTTTCTTTCCTTTCTCTTTCTTTCTTTCTTTCTTTCTTTCTTTCTTTCTTTCTTTCTTTCTTTCTTCTTCTTTCTTTTTCACAGTAAATAATAATACTTAACTCATATGTTCCTGGTGGGAATTATATAATAGAATATTAAAATGCTTGTATATTGCTATATCTAATAGATCTAAAAATGGTACTGCCAATGTTATTGTTATTCTTGTTGTTGTTTCTGTTGTTTGCTATCACTAAGAACTGGCCAGCTAGCCATCTTCCAAGGTCACCCATCTTGCTACCTTGGTTACTGATGTTCACTTACTGCCAGATTTCTTATGTGCAAAATCAATTATTTTTCTTTTTTTAAAAATCATCCTCTACTTAAGCTCTACTGCCAGTGAATCTCTATTAACTGATACAGTCAACTGACCATAGGCAAAAGGGCCCAGTATGTCTTGGTTAACTTGACCAATCAATAAATGTAAATATAGAACTATAATTCAGTTAAATTTATTGAACGCATTATTTTTGGTTAGGTATCATAAGTGGAAAATTCTCATCATTCTTAACAAGAATCTTTGTATTAAGATCTTTCTATATTTAGTATCTTCATTAAATCAAATGACAAAGCAAAAAATGCAAAAATCTTATATCTTAATAAGATGTAACAATATCCGACAATCACTTCATACTTAACATACCTATTAAAATGATTGTGTGACCTAAGAATAATTATGATTGTGAATAACCAAAAACATAAAATTTCAAAGCCTGTTCTGTCTCCCTGTCAAGTTTAGTTCTGCTGAGGTACTGTTAAAATTTATTTCTAATATGGCTGGAACCACTACCATGACTCTCTTAATGTTTACACTTTGCTTAAATATACTTGAAGTTGAAACCTGTGCCCATGTCTGACAGCTATTTTAATTATGCTGGTCAATTGCCTCCTAAATTCAAAATCTATCATCAGATTAACTCTACACTTTTTGCCTCTACTTTGTTATCTTGTTTTTGGTCTTGAAAAGTATAGACATGGGCATTTTCTCCGTGCATGTACATTGCTTCTAGACTTTCAAAGGATGCCATCTCTAAAACTTTCTGAATTGAAGTCTAGAAGGAAGGATTCAGAATATATACTCCACATATCAGATCATGCAAAAGAAACATTTTTCTTGAAGTTTTAAGACAAAGAATAAAAAATACCTCTCTACTGTGGTCTCTGAACAATATTCTTGCCACCCTAAGCATGGTTTATGGAACATCAGTGGCATCAAGACCTAGGAGGCACCTTAGAAATGCAGACTATCAGGTCCTATCTCACACATTCTAAATTAGATTCTGTTTTTATCAAATTCTCCAGGCAAATCATATATGTACAATAAAGTTTGAGAAGCACTGGTGTAGGTAACTTTCACCAAAAATATAAATTATATTTCATGTGAATTTCTTAGAAATTTGTGCTAACTGTGCATTTATTTCAATGGATTTAGAAGTTATATTTTCATATTCTTTCCTAGTTACAAGCGCTAAGTTCAGTTCAATAAGATAATTCAAATGTTTGTACTAGGCAAACCCAAGACACATTCAAACTACGTATTACTCATATTAAATTTTAAACACAAATGTATTTCAAAGGAATTCAATCTATATATTTTGAACTTATTTACATTTAAATTTTTTAAAGCATACTTTTGATGTCTATAAAGTTTCAAGAGTTGTGTGTGTGTATGTTAATACCAGAAACTTTAGAATATTATTCATGCATCCTGAAATTTAAAACTAAAGTTTTAAAATGTATTTAACTCAGAAAACTGTGATTTACAATTCCAGTCCAAATTAACATTACATAAAATAATTTATTGCACCAAAGTTCCAAGATAAAGAAAAATCCATTTAAAGCAATCAATTTGCTATTTTTAACACTTTGGAGCAAAATATAGTGATAGGCTTCGATTATGCAATTTTAAGTAAAATGTTGAAACCATAGTGACATATATGGGTGAATATTTAACTTTTTCCTTATATTACCTCTCAAGTAATTTTCAAATATTAAGACTAAAAATGAGGTTTTATTCATAGGCATGCTGTTTAGATATATGTGAAAGATTGATAGTAACATCCTAAAACAAAACAAATCAAAAACAAACAAATTTCCAAAAGTGCAATCGTACCAAATACCTAAGCAAAAAGTGTAGAAAAGAAAGGGAGACAATTAGTGGGGTACATAAAGTCTAAGAGAAGGCATAAATTATACAAGCAGATCTATCACATTTCCCATAAATAAGTAAGAGAGTTGCATTAGCTTCCCTTGTAAATGAGTCAGGAATTAGCCAGGCATACTACTCATTTGTCTCTCTTTCACTAACATATTTGTCTTCTTTCTCCCTAAATCAAATGAATGATCAATATGATGTAGCTATGGAGATATTGACTTGGTTTTCCTATGGTCTCCGAGAATAAATTTCACTGATATTTTGGTTGTATACAATTCTTACTTAAAACAAAACTAGTGAAGATGATAATCTATCATCTAATTTTAAGTACATGATAATTCTATTAAAAACAGATTTTAATGAGATTTGCTTTTTCTCTAAATTACCAGTACACTCTCCTAAGTTATTAAAACTTTATTGTGCAAGTAAACAATGCATTTTCTTATTAAGCTCACCACTAAATAACTAGAGAAGTCTATTCTTTATGCTGTGCTCAAAATTAAGCAGATGTAATTGGAGTATATTTTATACCTGTCTTTTCTGCAAGCACAACCAACTTTCAGGTATATGTGAATACACCTCTTACTTGTTTTTAATCTTTTCCTTTCTTCTATTTCCTTCCCTTTCTTCCTCCCTCTCTCCTTTTCTTTTCTTCTTCCGCTTTTCTTTCTTTCCCTTTTTTCTCCACTTTTTTTTTTGTCTTTTTGCTTTGTTTTTAAACAAGGCCAGAAACTTAGTGTCGAAATCCAATCAAGGAGCTACCAAGAACAAAGAAAAACCCAAATTTTTGAAAACTTGAGGTAAAGAACTATGCCTTTTCTCTTTTGTATCTCTTCAATTTACCATGCTTGTGAATGACAGGGCCTTACTATGCTGACTTGAGTTTATTTTTAGAACGGATATGCACAGAAATATTGAAATAGTATTTTTACAAGCTAGAAAGCTAGAATCTCAGTTTCCTCAAGGATTTTGTTTGCTTGTTTTCTTTTCTTTTCTTTTCTTTCTTTCTTTTTTTTTTTCATAGCAGTCCCTACAATTACAACCTAAATTTGTAACTTTAGGTAATATAAGAGTACCCTAATTAGACTGCCTTGTCATCATACATGAAGCCTCACCTAGTCCTGGGATCCCTCAAAGAGCTACCTCAAAGTTATATAGAAACAGAAACTAATATTGATCTATAAGAAACCAAATCATTGCATAAAGCTGTGGTTTCTAAAGGTCAATCCACACCTGATCATCAAGTGAAAGCCTGGGGCCATCAGGGTACATCAAATTTAGGTAACAACAGAGGTAGTAAGAACTACTAACTGACCTTAACAGAGTATGCCTTTTAAGGGGAAGATAGCTCCTGAAATATGATGTTTATGAATATTTCAGTTTTTTACCATCCAGTTAAACTTTTCTAAGTGCAACAGCAAAATCCCTTACACCCTACTTCTAATCTAAAAACACTAATTGGGATCCCTGGGTGGTGCAGCGGTTTAGCACCTGCCTTTGGTCCAGGGCCCAATCCTGGAGACCTGGGATCGAATCCCATGTCGGGCCCCCGGTGCATGGAGCCTGCTTCTCCCTCTGCCAATGTCTCTGCCTCTCTCTCTCTCTCTTTGTCTATCATAAATAAATAAATTAAAAAAAAATAAAAACACTAAATTTTTTTTTTTACCAATATCATTCCCTAAAATCTATTCAAATTCTGGAAATATAAGATCAGAAGCCAAACTTTTTAGAATCTTTACATAATTCACATATGCAAGTATTTTACATTGTAGCCCAAAAGAGTCCTTCTCAGTCCTGACAAATGAACTTGAATATTGGAAACCTGCTTGGTAAAATTTGGACAAATTAACATCTTGTCAGGTTCTGACCTTCTGACCCATTCCTTTAAACTAATTTAGCTATTTATTATACAGTACAGAATACATGTAACACATAAAATATATGTAATTGACTGTTTATGTTATCAGTAAGGCTTCTAATCAACAGTTAAGTTTTTGGATAGTCAAAAGTTGTGAGCTTCTAACTGTGCAGGAGATTGGTGTCCCTAACTTCAATATGATTCAAGGGGCAACTGCATTAGCATTTTTAAGTAGTCAAAACCAACTTCAGAGACAGAAATAATACTTTATTTAAAAATAAATTACAGAAAGTTGTATTAAATAAATTTTCTTGACTACCTTAAGTCACTATTCTCAAACCATCTCAAATAGCAATAGGGTACTGAATGCTAAAACAAAAATAACTTATCAATGGACTCAGCAATTCTTCCTAAGAAAGTCAATAAGAAGGAGTACGGAAGAAATGAAGAAAGAAAGAGGCATAATTTTATCTCAAGGAAAAGCAATATCTGTTCTTTTCTCTTCTTCCAACATACATGAAAAAGAAAACTACAGTGAGAGAGTTTGACGAGGCAAAAAGAGGTGCTTTGTCCTGAGTAATCTGTCTGCAAAGGCAGAGAGACAGTTACTAGCAAGGGAAACAGTAAGAAATTATAAAATATACTATAAAATGAGTGCCAAGCAGTCACTAAGAACCTTGATGTGAAGAAGTCTAAATGTTGAAAAAAATGAAAATACTTAAGTTAAAAGAAACAAATTATGTTTATTTCTATGGCAAGGGCCTATATTTATATATAACAGAAGACCCAGAATTTCCAAATCAGTCCTACTTGAGACTGCATAGGAGTCAGACTGCCCGTATTTGAATCCAAATTCTGAATCATACTAGCTAAGCAAACTTGACCAAAATATAAATACGCCTTCCCCTCTGTCTCCATGCTCCTGGGACTATTTGTTAAAGATTAAGTTTGCAAGGCAACACACACACACACACACACATCAGTAAATATCATGCTCATAAAAAATTAAAGTAATAGTCATATTCACATTTTCAGGCTTGTATAAACATCTTATCGACCTACCAGTTTTTCTTCTTCAGGAATTAACATGCAAAAATAAAGCACAAGAAGTTAGGGGATTCCTTGGTTTTAAGATTCCCTGCTCCAATTTAGCATTTCAAAGTGAGGCCTATTTACCAAACCTCCAGTTACCTAAACGCAATTAAAACTCATAATCACTGGAATCCCTGGGTGGAGCAACAGTTTGAAGCCTGCCTTTGGCCCAGGGCACAATCCCGGAGACCCGGGATCGAATCCCACGTCGGGATCCCAGTGCGTGGAGCCTGCTTCTCCCTCTGCCTGTGTCTCTGCCTCTCTCTCTCTCTCTGTGACTATCGTAAAGAAATAAAAATTAAAAAAAACCTCATAATCACTGATCAAAACTTAACATAGTTTGTGTGAGAACATCACAACACATAAGACCTCTCTAGGAGCATCACCTGCAGAGCTGTTAATGAACAGGCACCTGAGAACATGCCTTGACATTGTTTCTATAGATAGAGGTGAAAAAGTACAACACAGGGAGGACAGAAGAAATAAGAAAGTAAGCTAGATTTAGAAAATTTATATATAAATGCAACTTTCCAAGAAAGAATACATGAGAGGAAAAGGCTTGGGAAGACAGTTGAGTAGTAGGACTCTAAGCTCACCTCATCCCATGTTTACAACTAGCTGAGTAAATGAACCAGAGAGTGATGCTAAGACTGGCATAACAAACTTCTCAACTAGTGTAGAGAAGCCACATTGGAGAGGTTAGGAAGGGTAGAAATGGTGATCAGGAGCTGCCTGCAGGAGGGAGGGACCTGTGGGCACTGAAAAGGGAAAATGCCAGGGAGCCTACCAGGGGAAAATGAATCCCCGTAATGTCTGGCTTTGAAAACCAGAGGGGCCAAATCTTTGAGTTTGTATAACCAGGGGGCCTGGTTCTTTAAAAATTAGCTGACTCAGGACTGAGAAAGCTGGGAAGACAAGTAATAATGAGTTCCTACCCTTAAAGAGAGAACAAGCCACAGACAGGCAACATATAAGCAACAGTTTGCACAAACCAGGGGCAAAGGGGAGGGAGATCTGTTTATACTCATTTCAGAGTGTATTGGAGGACTTCTCCAAGAACAAAGGAATTGGTAGGCGCCATTTTGCTCCTCCTCTAACCAACATAAACACAGAGCCACCTGCAGGAGGTGCTGCAGCACAGACAGTTGCTACCTAACCTACTAGCAGTGTACCGCACCCACGAATTCTCCTGAAGATGCACCCACTCCAAGCCTTCTGGCTTCAACCTTCGACTCTGGGCAAATTTTGTTAATACTGTGTGCACCCTGCCCAATCACCACCCCAGTGCTTGGTACCACACTTCAGCCACCACACTTCAGATCTCCAACCCAGAAATAGTGGCTCAGAGCAAACTTTGCTAATCCCACACAGGCATCTTGCCCATTCACCTTGTATACAGACAGGGCATCCTCAGCCACCACTACCACCACAGTGTGCTGTGCCCTGAGTGACCACTGGCCTACGGGGGTGGGGGGATCTCACATAAGACTAGTGCTCACTACAATTTTGCTAACACTACCAACTCACTCCCTGCAATTCTTCAGTCATGCCCCCCCTGAACTGGCCTACCTGTGTCTCACTAACATCACAGAGAGCAAGCATAGCTCACAACAGGCAGAGAATCAGTAAAGACCTCTGGACTGAAAGGAAAAATGACTAAGATACAGCACAAGGATGCAAGAAAACAACATAGAAGACTCCGCTAAAGTGCCAGTTTCAGGTGAACAGAAGACACTGGACTGCAGGGCACTGCAGGACCTCTTCTTCATAAAGCCACTACTTTCAAGAGCAGAAGATATAACTGACTTTCCTCACACAGAGAAAGAGACACAGAGAGGTAGAAAAATGAGGATACAAAGAAATATGACCCACATGAAAGAACAGGACAAAATCACAGCAGGAGATCTAAGCAAAACAGAATTAATATGCCATATAGAAAATTTAAAGCAATGATGATAAAGATACTCACTAGACTTCAGAAAACCATAGACAGCATCCATGGGACCCTTGAGAAAGAGATAAAAAATAACATATCAAAGATGAAGAACTCCATAAATGAAACTAAAAATACATTAGATGAAATAAATAGTAGGATACAGGAAATGGAGAAATGTATCAGTGACCTGGATGATAAAGTAATGCAAAGCATCAAGCTGACCACGTGAGCAACA